>NC_072732.1:100060159-100217637 GCF_026930045.1 Uloborus diversus
ACATTCTGTCAAGAGGCCGCAAAATAAAGGATAAAGTATAATATAGTCAAATAGAAATGAAAGAGACTAATTAGTTAACAAATATTTTATTGATTTCCTCCCCCATTTTGGGGATTTATATGTCGTGTATTTTATTCATTTTCTCCCTTATGGAGAGAAAAAATTTTAAATATAAGTTTTTATTTATTTATTTAATTTTTTTTTTTCTAGTGACTCAAGAATATAAATGGAATATCAACGTCATTTTTTTCCTGGTGCGAAGTAGAGATGCGACAATGCATTAGCATATCGGTCAGCGGCCACTTTAACAATTTTTTTCTGCCGATTTTTACCGATTAATCCGCGAAAAGATGCCACGAAGTGCCCACGGTAACATTCGTACACATATATGATCAATAAAGACTGGGATGCCTCGAAAAATTACATTTCTTCTAAGGCTGCCGCGAATTGAAAAAGTTTGGGAACACCTGCGCTATGGGATAGAATCGAAACCAAAAGTGAAACTTTTCGGGAAAACGATGGTCCGCGTTTCTATTCCCTAGTTTTGAATATATGAAAAAGAAAAAAAGCTACATTTTAATTTAAAAATGTAGATTTCACATGTTAAGAGCATCTGTTAAATAAGTGGAGACAAAACCAGAAAGTTAGAAAATTTGAAGAGAATGATGAAATTTTTTCAACAAACACTACCTTTATGTTGGTATGATGAATATGATTTTTGAGACTTTGATACTAATTTATATACCTGAAATTATTTTCGTTAGTAAATATTGGGCAAAATTTGACTATATATTAAAATTAAGCTGCCCAGCCACCAGAAAAAATGTCAATGCTTTATTGAAGGTATTTAATAAACTCCCTTTCATAATAATCGAAGCTTTCTTTTTTATTACTAATTTAAAATGGAAATCTTTTCTTAGTTACTCCGTAAAATTACACATACAAATGTCTATGTATGCAGGGGGGCGGGGGAGGGAATAACAGTTGCAATTTGGCCTTGAGCTCACAGATTGGTCCTGTAAACGAGATGCCTGTTCAAAATTTTGTTTTGCGATTTGTTTTCTTTTTTTTTAACTATGGGATTTTAGGAGTTTAGTAACGAAAATTTTTTCTAGCATTTCATTTGCATTGGGCTGCGAAAAAACAAAGAAATGAATGCACCAAAAAAAAAAAAAAAAACTTATCTGATTAAAACAAAAAAATTATCTTCGTACTGAAATGAGAAATTTATATTAAACAAAATATAGAATAAGCAAATTTGCTATCCATTGCAAATTTTATTAAGGAACGGATCCAGATGGGGACGGGTACCCCCCCCCCCCCATTTGAGCTCAAGAAGAGCAATATGTGACACGACCCCTCCCCCCCCTTTCTGAATAACCCCCTCTAAAAGCAGAAGTTGGATCCGCTCTTGATTTATGCATGCTCTGACTGATTCGAGCACTTTATTATGTAAGCATGCATGTATGTGAGTTTGTAGCAATGTGTCTTTTGCCCCAAAGGCCCGCCATTTCAAATTTTCTGGAATGGAGGGAGGGAGATAATGTCCCCAGAAACTTACATTATAAGTGCTCGAATCAGTCAGATTGTGCGCAATGCATCTAATTAAAAAAAAAAAAAAAAACCCGCCAAATTCGTACAAAAATGCCCAATTTCAGAAACATTTCAAAAATCCAGGGGGAAAGGGCAATTGAATCCCTGATCACCCATATGACGGGCATGGTTGTATGTGTTGGGGGGGGGGGGGGTCATGGGACAGAACTGCGCTGCCATTAAAATTTTCTTTACAGGTATTTTGGTTTCGTTCTTGGGGGGGGGGGGATCTCACTCTTGAAGGAAAGGGCACCCCTGCAGATCATGGAACAAACTTTGCCGTTGATTTTTTTTTCGGGGGGTTGAGGAGTATTTAAAGGAGTCTTTTCTCTTTCATTTATGGTGTCTCTTTTTTTGGGGGGGGGGGGACTTTGTACAGATAGCTCCAATGAGTTATTACAGTCCCTGTATGAAAAGTTCATGACCCTATATGACTCTACCATAAGTGTATTAATCAACTAACATATAACCAAATTTCACGGTGAAGTTATAATAAAACAAGTAACTGCATTTAAACTGTGTAACTGTTTGTTTGTTTGTTTCTTATTAGTGCTTGCTTTTCAAACGTGGTACAATTCGATTTTTTAAAAATAATTTTTCATATTTGCTTTTTTTTATGTGACATTAAAAATATTTTTAAATTAATTAAAACGAATTGGATGAATAAAACACAATTTAGGAATGGTTCTTAAGTTCAATTATAAACTAATATATTTAAATCATTAAAAATAAAAAATTGTTTTTGTTAAATGTTTTTTTTTCTTAACTGTACACCATTAATGAAGTAACTTAACTTGATCCGTAACGATTGTATCAAAAGAATTGCTTCATTTTGCTTATCGCCAAATAGGGCGATAAACAAAAGAATCTAGCAACTTTTTTCAAATATGGCGGCTGGATTTAGCTGTATTTAACGGACGGTATGAATGTTAGGGTAGGAATTCTTCAGAGGTCAGAGTTTGGTGTCGCTCACGGTTAACCCGATTCATAACATGGAGTAATTCGCATATCACCGCAAACCAATGCGCATGAATACATTTGTCCTACCATCAAGGCAAAACGTCGCTTTGAGATTCTATTACATATTCTTCAGAGAGCTGTAAAAAATGTCCGTAAAATTTGTGGAGAAAATTAAAAGCTATCTAAAGCACTGAGCTCAATCGAAAGTCCTATAAGTTTCATTGATTTGACATTGTCAGAATAGAATTATCATTTTAAGTATAGCTGCTTTCTTTCTCTGATAGATATTTATATTTATCGTATATATAGACATAACGGTATGATTTTAATTGCATTTAATAATTGATTGTTGAAGCTCAGTGGTGGTAGCGCTTCCATGCCGCAGGAAGAGCACACTAGACCTTGGACTTCAATTTTTGTGATAGCTAGAAGAAATAGTTTTAACCGGATTTAATAATACGCATCCGAATTACTATACATAATATATGATAGCTTTCTGCATTATGTTATAACTTTGGATCATTATGTTTTGCCAACCACCGAAGCCACGACTCTGGTTGTCCCAGCCCTTGCTCCTCCCGGTGTTCTAATAAATAGACGCGGGGTGTTTTTCCAGACTTCCAGTTCCGACGGGTGATTAGACGTGAAACGTTACACAGTACATTTTAGAAATTATCTTCTGTTCTCGTTTGCCTGGCCTGCCTATGGTGGCTGGGTATGGATTAACAGTTTGTACATATGTGTATGTCTTTATAACGTCACAGAGCTATGTTTAAAGAAACGTGTATGACTAAAAGAGTACCTAAAATATCGAAAAATAAATTGCATTTTAATATCTGAGTACTTTGTAGAATTCTACCGCTGCATATAAAATGAGGTAAGAATATTAATCGATCTAATTATTAATTTGCTGATGTAAGTTAAATCAATCAGGCAATATTTTAATCTATTATTATGCATTTTCATTACACCCTATCTAATGAACTGTCTTTTCTTGTGAGCTAGTTGTTTATTGGTAAACTTCAGGGGGCGTTTGTTTTGTTTACTTTGAGATTTTTACTATTTCCGCCTAGTCTGCTTTATAAGCGATTCAAAATCATAACTAGCTGCCTAATTTTTTTTTAACTTCAGTAGTTTTGAGTGGACGTTAAAAAAAGCGGAAATATATTTTCTGTGGCGCTTTTAAACTATTGTAATCATACAGTGCTTTTGCTTGACTCTGTATCTCAACTTGTAGTGTTACTTTCCATTTTTGGTGTAGAATTAGTATCAGATAGTTTGTCAATGCTTGTGGGAATGCTTTTCTTTTTGATTAAAACAAGTTGGAAAGTACAATGCAATCAAAATGTGGCAGCCTGCAACTGGGTCTGGATTCAGCTAAGAAAATATTATTCAATATGTCAACCTCGGATACAGTTCCTCTTTAAGGTCAAGAGTGAGCCCTCATAAAATTATTCATCCTATTTCAAGCCCTAGCACAGCCAGAATTAACCTCCTGGGAGAGGGTGGCAGACTTGTCACTTCAAACATTTCCAGTGCGGGAGGTGCAAGCAATGCAAATTTTATCAGAAAAACAACAAAATCCACGCTCACTTAGAAGTAAACCTATTGTGTTTTCAAAGCAATTATTCCCCCGTGACCCTTCTAAATGACGGGCCTAGAGAAGGTTCATAAAAGTCACCTATATATGTAATATAATCAGTAACATGTTAATACTGTTAGTAATGTGTGTGAAATCCAGTGCATGGGGGGGGGGTACAAAACAGGGGACCCAACCCTGCACTACCATCTATGGGTTTCTCAGGGACTGACCTTTCGGCCGGGATTCCCTTAACCCTGAGGGGAACGATATTCCAACCTTTTATGACTGTAGGCACCATGGAGCCAGGTACAGACCTGGCTCCGGTGGCACCCATTGCCTACTCACTGTCCCACTTGATAGCCAGGGCCATTGGGCAGATACAGATCTGCTCAAGTGTAAATATAGAGTGGTAGTTTTACATGCGTGGATGCTACTCCATCGCAAAACCATCCCCATTTACTCTGGCTTGGGACCGGTGTAGGGACAAGTTCGGCCATGGGGGCACTGGCTCTTCCAGGTTAAATTAATTTTATACACACACATATATTTCTAAACTTGACAAAACAGGAAGGGGATAATAATTGTGGATGTAATAATTGTGGGGGACCATAATTTTAGGTCGATTTCAGTCTTAGGGTGAAATTTTAAGCATTGATTATGTCTTTACATCATAAAATTTCAGTGATTTCATTAGCTTCTGCTCAGATTTTAAGAATAAGTTAGATATCCAATATTTCATACGTCAAATTTCATTTAATTTTCTGTGAAATTTGCATATATATGCTTCAGTTAAAAAGTTTTAAAAAGGAATAACTTTTGTTTGATTTCAGTGAACAATCAATTGCTTCAGCAAGAGCTTCTGTGTTAGTTTATGATTCAAGTGCAAAAAAGTGGTTACCTAGTGGATCCTCTAGTGGTTTGTCAAAAGTGCATATTTATCATCATGTTGAAAATAATACATTTCGTGTTGTGGGTAGGAAAGTACAAGATCACGAAGTAAGTTTAATAAAGTTTATTTATTTATTAACTTGTTTGCTTAATTATCAGCTTTGCCGCAATATTTCTAGATTAAATGTGCTTAGCATTTTTTAACAGTGATTAAATTCAGTAAAAATTATTTTTGCATTAAAAAATACATGAGAAAAATATAGTTGTATTTTTTTAAAAATTTTATTTTACTTTTTGGGTGTATAAATATAGTTTCTGTCATTTTAATTTTAGGTGTTTTATTTCTTAATGCATCATGTTTTCCATTTAAAAAACCCAACTTATATTGAGCAGTAATTAGCAGAAGTTACTGCCCCTAAGGCAAAACCACATGCAATATACCAGACAGCCCGGTTATCACATCCAGAGACTTGTTTCATTCGTATTAGAACTCTTCAGTCTGGATTAGTGAATAACAGAGCTGGAGGCAGATGTCATCTCATTGAGAAGCCGAGAGCGTCAACTTTTTCGGCATTATTACAAGTAGCAAAATGTTTAACTGCAAATTGATAAGAAGAGTTTAAGAAGTTAATTACTCAAGTATATGATCCATGAGCCAAATTGCTACTTCAGATCATTAATATATTCTCAGCAGAGTAGTAACAGCATCTATTGAGGTAGAAAAAACTTGCCAGAAGTAAAAGGTTTCATCAGGGGTGAATTGTTTTGCAAACATGGTTCCAATATTGTTTTTTCTGGAATTTCCCTTTCATAAAATATTTGTTTTGACTTAGAATTCAGTAATTTCTTATGGCTTTATATTTTGTCTTTATTGATTGTGGTTACAAATATTGTTAAAGGGTCATTTCATGGTGATTTTGATGTTTATGTCCTTTACGTGACCTTTTTTTTTTTGCCATAACATTTTAATTTACTGTTTGATTTGCAAATTATTTTAATATGAGTTGGTGTGTTGGTAGGAAAAGTTCAAAATAAAATAATATGCTAACCAAACAGTAAATTCAAAAGTTATGGTAAAAAAAGGTCATGTTAGACAGGGCCACACCGTCCCTGTGTGCAAGGCCGTGCAACGCACAACGGCGCCAGAGTCGAAAAGGTGCCAAGCTTTACTGATCAAAAATCCTCCAAATGAGGAGAATCTCTCCAACCAAAAAGTAAAATTGAACTTTTCATTATATCCAGGGTCCGATCAACGCAAAGTGATGCCCTGGCCGTGTAAAAATTTGGTTCCCCGCTGCTCACAAGAAAATGGGCACATTTTTCATGTGGAGATTTTTTAAAGATGGGAAAAACTTAAGAAATGTACTCCATTTTAGTGCATCTAAAATTGTGGCGCCCAAGTCTTTGGACCTGCCGGACATTACACTGTTCATTGAAACAAGCAATCTTCTCGCTGCCAATCTGAAAAAAAAATATTGCTGTGTCTTAACATGCTGTAAACAAGTAATTCTAATAATTGTATACATTAACATTTTTCTTCCTAATACAGAGCCGTGAATGCTGTTTAGGTTTGTCTATAGTTCATAAAGGAAAGCATATGAGGCGCAAGAAATTTTCTATTCCCCATTTTGGATCTTGAGGTGATTTGAAAGAGGGATATACTCTATTATACTTCAGTTTAGAAATGAGTACTCTGTATTCATGTTTTAACAGTTATAAAAGTTTGATTAATTATTCATTAATTGAAAAATCGCCCATCATACCGTCGTGAAAATTGCCTCTACTCTTCTACATTTATTTTAACGAAGCAATTGCCTGTTTGGTAGGCTTGCCAGACGTCCCGGTTTTCAGACAAAACCCCGGTGTCCCGGCCGATTTACTTCACGCACCGGAAAAAGATAAATTTGATTACAGATGAACAAAAAGTCTAAAAAAATAAACTGTGAAGGATTATTTTTAATAACTTTGTCAATTCTGTTCCTCAGAGCTGGACTGATGTAAGTCCTAAAATTTTGATTTTCTGTTTATTACTGCATAATATGTAGAATCCCAGATCGAGCCTTCCAAATGTAATTCTAAAAAAAAAAAAAAATCCTCTGTAATTACAGGGGTCGATCTAGCGCGAAATTGGGGCCGCTTTGCGGCCCCTTCACAAAATTCCGCATGGCAAAAGCGGCCCCTTTCACAAAATTCTGCGTCGCAAAAGCGGCCCCATTCACAAAATTCCCCATCGCAAAAGCGGACCCATTCACAAAATTCCGCGTCGTAAAAGCAGCCCCTTCACAAAAATTTATAAAAAGGCAGCCTTTTCACAATATTTTTTAACCGCAATTGTGTACGAATCTACGCGGAACCTACCCCTCTTCCACCTACCCCCATCTTATCTTTTTGCCTGCTGCGTGAGGTGTTTTTGCTTGAGAGCGTCAGAGAGGGGGGGGGGGCGAGAGAGGGACGCTTGTGATTGGTGGCTAGCGAAAATCCAAGAAAAATAATGAGCACGTGATAAAGAATTCATTCGATGATTTTCTGCTGTTCCACGAGTGCGAAATGAAGACTGACTCATTTCACGCCACGGCAAATTAATCGCCTATATTCTGTTGGTTTGATTTGCTTCAATGACCAAATACTTCTGAATTAAATATTCCTTTAAATCATTGTAACTTTCAATTGTGTCTTAGTTGCATGCATCCTTCCTTTATCCATATTATTTTGCCAAATTCTCAAAAGTAGTTGCAAATTGAAACCTTGCCAGTTGCAGATCTTCTAGTTTTTTTTCTTTTCTTTTTTTTTTTTTTAATTTTTTTAAAAATATTCTCCTGTTTTTTCAATTTGTTCCTATTTCCTTCAGTTTATTTTGAAAAAGGGTAAGGTTCATAGTTGGGGGTTATCTTACGGAACGGACGAGCAAAATTTCTAAAAATTATTCCCGAACGAAGGTTAAAAAGAACACTCGAAAATCATATATTTTCCTTTTTTAATCAATTGCATAGAAATTCGCATTGAATACTGGCGCATGCTGATGCAAATCGTATTGTATGGCAATTAATTAAATCCTGTTAGAGTATGAGTGACTACGCGGGAAACGCCGAACAACCGATTTGCGAAATTCCCTGTAGTTTGTAGTTGATACTGTCCGTTCTCGAAAGCTCACTTGACACGATTGCATTTAATGAAAAAAAAAAAAAAAAAAGTTGTGATTAGGCCAGGGGTACCTACTTTTTCTCATATTCTTTAGTTTAAAGCAGCGTTTCTTGATCTTTTTTTGAATCTCGGACCGGTAGAACTTCGTCAAAAAATTTCACGGACCGGTAGAAATTTTTATTATTATTTTTTTTTTCACTAAAATAAACTAATCTGTTTTGTCCTTTTTTTTGTTAAACAAATGCCAGAAAGAAAACCCTTCTACTTAAAATAAACTTACAAAAGTTAATTTTAAGATTTTTTTAATAACTTACACACTTTGAATGTAAAAATAAGCGCAGCTAATTTATGTAAATTTTCATAAGCGAATAAATCTTATAGAGAAACCACAAAACGTATGCAAAGTAATGGATATATTAATGCATAAAATATCGTATAAAATTAGGAATAAAATTAAAATAAGGAAATTTTATTTTATTGGAAACGGGTATAATTCTTCGAAGACCGGTCAAATTTTCTCGCGGACCGGTGCCTGCGGAGAATTGCTGGTTTAAAATGTATTATTCATTTTTTCTTTCCTGCTATTTTTCTTGTAGACTGTACGCGTAAGAGCAAAAGATAACTTCCAAAGTCACGCTAGTTTAAGCGTACAGCATACAGTAAACCAAAAGAATAACGTTTTTTTTTTTTTTTTTTTTTTTTTTGTAGTGAATTCCTAGATTCCTTCTTTTATTGATAAAATACAATGCCAGCTGAAAAATATCGTCGGTCATTCTATTTAATCTTGCTGTCTTCTTAAAATATGAAACTTCCAGATGAGCAATTTCGGAATTTTTTAACGCATGTCCGCTAATGGTGAGCAACGGGAACAGCGCGCAAAGGAAGTTTTATTGAGTGGGATTTTATTAAAAAGTGGCGGGAATCGCGTAATCTGCAGACGATAAATTAAAAAAATGTGGTAATTGTATATTATTTCAGTTCGTTTTCTTTCTCAGTATTAATTTTTCTTTTGTAACAGATCGTCTGCGATCTAGGAGCGCAGACGATATTTTTCGTAGTTAGCTTGTTCGCGCCTTCGCGTGTTTAAGAGGACATTTTTTAGGCGCATCAAAGAATAAATTGATATTCTATTAGATTATAATTTGTGTGGGAGCGGATATTGGATAATTTTAGCGGATAATGGAGCGCTGGAGATAGCAGTCGCAATAATCTCAGTTTGGAGAGATTGCTTGTTCGTTGAAAATTATTCTTCAAGAAATTAAAATATGAAACGAGGACGTCCTGCAACGGGAGGTACCTCCCGAAATTGTGCGCATTATGTTAAAAAATTTCGCTCTTCGAACGTTCGGTCCCAAAATATTGTGAATTTCTTCAAGTCAGCAATTAACAACCCCGATAAAATCGCTACCACCACTTCATCATGCAGTAACAGTAACGCAAATGTTCCCGTTTTGGAGGGCTCGGGAAATGCGGTAAAAGATAGTACATCAAATGACAGTGAGGCAGTTCGCGAAAGTATAACGATTTTTGAGCAGAAAATACTGGAAGTGAATCTGAATCAACTTCAACTGATGATGATATTGAGATTGAGCCATCAAATAATGATTCAAGCATTGTATTTGAGAGTACAAATGGAAATAAGAAGCATGCAATAAATAAAAAGTACATTGCAAATTATGAAAAGGTGTATAGCTGGCTTTACTATAGTTATTCAACTAAGGGTTTTTTGTGCAAAATATGTTCATCTTTCATGAATGTTAGTGATTTGAACAAACCTTGAGTAAATATTGGAGTTGATATCAAGAAAAGCTGTCACCCTATAGAGTTTTAAAAAAACATGAGTGCAGCAAAAATCACAGAGAGGCTGTCAATATACAAAAATCTAGTGCAAAGAAGGAATTCTCAAAAAAATCTGAAAGTGAAGAGACTGGATATGAAGCAAAAAAAAAAAAAAAAAACAGAAAATTGATTGGTAAGTTTATTTAAATTTTGTACTTATAATCATGAAGCAATGATCCATTTTTAAGAATTTTGAATCTCTAGTTAGATTTTTGGGGGTAAATTTAGATGACAATGAAATGAAAAAACATTTGCTAACTTGTGGTAAGAATGCCACGTATTTATCCCACATTTCAGTTCAAAACATTTATCTTTGAAAATACCAAAATTCCGTTGTTTTCAGGAAAGTCCTAAATTTTACTTTGATTATGCAATATATATTTAGTATTAATTTGTGTTGAGTTTCGAAATCCAATTCTAAAATAACTTTACTAAAAATAAAATTATTTTATATGCTGTTTTTATATTTTTATTTCTTTCGAAGATCTTGATTTCCTTACATGCGCCATGGTAAATGAATTTTTCGCATTTTTGATGTTGACTGTACCTTGTTAAGTGGCAAACAAATAAAATTTCTTTATATATTTATTAACATCATTAAATTGCAAAGTTTTAAACGAAATACCTACTCTGTAAGAACGTCAAATGTCAAAAAATCAAACGCTGAATGCTGGTGCAGTATTATTTTGTTTTTTAATTACTTTTAAGTTTTTCAAACACATACATTCTTCTGTGTTAAGAAATATGTGATATCTTTGAGTCTGTTCATATTGTATTTATTGGGAGTTATCATTACGTTCAGCAGCATGTGCAATTTTCATTGATCTAAAAGTATTTGAGAGGGGCAAACAGTAAATCTGTTGTGAGACTTTCACCTTAAGAAAGTGTGCCTTGCATATGTATATTTGTAAAAAAACAATAAATGTAATGTGTGTCAAATTAGGAATAAAATGTTAAGGGTCTTACTTCCCCCCTCCCCCAGCGCATTTTCTCTAGGCAGCTTTCAGGTATTCTTCAAGAACTTGCAATCACCCCTGAAACCTGTCTAGGGCTTTTCTATAACGATACGACAGCTAAAAATGCTTTTATATAATCTTTTCCAAGAAAAAAAATCACAAGAAGTTCTTTTTTACAAAAATAAAGAAAATTCACAAAAATATTTTGCTTTTTCACAAAAATAAAGAAAATTCACAAAAATATTTTGCTTTTTCACAAAATGGGGACCCAAAAAATAAAACCTGGATCGACCCCTGTATTATGAACCAGTGTTTAAAGAGCATGTGTCTTATCTTTTGCATGCGCCAGACAAACGTTTTTTCTATCTCCTGTGGAGTAGTGATTAAGTGACTTACATTAGTCAGGCTCTGAGGTTCATGTTGGTAACATTGACTTGTAAAATTAATATCGGATTAGCTTGTGAGGATTTTCATAACAATCTTAAAAACAAAAAAGAAGCCAATCAAAGGACATGTAACAATTGTTCAACTATTTATTCCTTATTCAAAGATTTTCTTCTTACTACAGTAACTTAAAATATTTACCTAAAGGAAATACAATTTTTAAATGTAACTTCTTGCATCATGTATTATTTATTACCTCTGGTTTAGGCTCATAATTAGTAACTATTTAATCATAGTATTGAGAATGAACTAATCTCTAAAACATCCTGGGGGAAATTACCAGATATTTTTGCTGTAAATCTACTGGCTAAAGTTGAAAAGAGGAGGAATAAAGTAATATTTTTAGCTCTAAGAAAGGGACAAGAAGGAGTAAGTGTATTTATGTTTGGCATTATTACAAATAGCAAAAAGTATGTTTGCTTAATGTCAAATAGATGCCGAAACTAAGAGGTAATATCATTCCTGCACTAGTTTTATGAAAGGATTTTTTTAAAAAGCCGCAATACAGTATAGTATCAATTTCACAATGCCCAATTTAAAAATCTTAATTTGATGATACATATTTGATAATACAGTTGATGATACAGTTCACTATTCGACTGCATTGAATGTCTATGCTCCTCAATTTAATGATAACTTTTTCCAGCCTCTTTCCAATCGTTAAATCAGGGTTATACTGTATCTATTTTTTTTTCTTTGTTATTGTTTTATTTTAGGTTGTCATAAACTGTTCAATTTTGAAAGGATTGAAATATTTCCAAGCTACTCCTACATTCCATCAATGGCGTGATAACAGCCAAATTCATGGACTAAATTTTGCTAGTCGTGAAGATGCAGAAAATTTTGCTCTTGCAATGGAAAGAGTTTTAGACATCCTTGGTCATAGCAGTATGTACATGAGTAAGAAGAAATTTATTTTATACTTTTATACTTCTCATATATCTTCCAAATGTATGAAACGATACTTTGAATGTTACAGCATACAATAGTGAAATAATGGATAATGTGAATTTTTTTATAGTTCATATTTAGGCCAGATTTCTGAAAATGTCTGCTAGCTTAACATAATTCAAACCATAACCCATTTTAGCCCACACGTGTTTTTCTACCCTAAAAAAATATTTGCTGTTTTTGCTAAATTATTAATCTTACCAAATTAATTTTTAAAATATGCTTCATTCAGTAGGTCAAAAAATTATTCTGCACTTCTTCCCTTTAATATTTTTTAACCAAAAGTTTTTATGATCAACAAATTCAAGCTTGTAATATGAAAAGCATTAAATGCCTAATATCTGTAGCTTCAAAGTAGAAGTTGCGACTAATTTTGCATATAAAATGATGACTGGTATCAATCATAATTAATAAAACAGATAATATACAGTAGACCGTCGTTCTACGCGTGGGTTACATTCCATGGAAATGACGCGTAAATCAAAACAGCATAAATTGAGGCGTGATACAAGTGTCAAAATAGGAGTTTGGTTCCGCAGATAACAAAATACTTCATTCCAGTGATGACTAATTGTATAATAAGTTTAATGTGTACTTATATTGACTTTTATGCACAACATGCATAAAGAAAACCATAAATTTATTTTGTGTCTTGTTTATAAAGAGGAGCTGGCTATGATAGTCTTTTGGCAGTCATTAAGAATTTTTCTCTGTAATTCTTTGCAGAGCATTAACGCATCCATGATCACTTAAGTCATTTTCATGATAGAATCTTCCTTCACCAACAAATCAGAAAGATTATTTCTATTATCTAGGAATGGCTGAAAATTTTCAGTGTGAACATTTTTAGTTGTGTGTCACCAACGTCAGTATCCTTGTTGGTTTTGACCTCTTCCTCCAGTGATTTCTGAAGTGTGTGAGAGTAATAACTTTACATCTGGAAAGAGCTCTGTAACCAATCATAAAAAATGTCTCCAGAGGCCCAAACTCGATTATTAGCACGCCAAAATGCAGTTGATTACACGCAATCTGCAATCTTTATTAGTTTGGATTTTGAAAGAGGGTAAAATTTTCTGTTTGCATTGCTGCATCTGCATAAAACCGAAACTCATCCACGTAAAATAAAATATAGGCGTCAAATCTTAAACCGCATAAAACGAGAGTCAACTGTATATGTATGTATGTTCCTTATACAAATCCAGTTTTCTCTGAATCTCAATCAAATTTGGCATGGAGGTACTTGGGCAACAGAGAAGGAATGTAGGGAGGTTTTCAAATGCTAAAAAAGTACCGAACCATTCGAATTTTAATTTCAGGACCCGAAAATGGCATTAAATGGCTCTTTCTATCTGAAATAATTATGCAATTTTTTTCATTTCAGTCTCATTCGAAAGCCCGCAAAAAATGCCTCTGAAGTGGATTACAGTCGGACCTCCATATATCGAAGTAGCAAATTGCCGGAAAAAAATCCGATATATAGAAATTTCGATACATAGAAACGATCTTATTTTATCCTACAAATCTCCTAAAACATTAAAATTAAAGCTAATTTTCGTGTATGAAACCTAATTTCTAATTTATAAGAGCATCGGATTAATTGAAAGTTAATTAAAAAAATAGCATAAATTACATTTTTGTGCCTTCATACATCTTTATTCTTTGTCAACTCAACTTGATCCGCAACATTTAGGGATTTTCATTTTGACAAATCGAGAGAAAAGTAAAAAATTAATCTACTTAACTTGAATGATTTTTACTGCAGCTTAAACGACTAGGAACGATAATCAACAGACAAAAGGGATGACTTAAAACTGATTTTACAATGTTACTGGTTACAACTATGATATTTGAAATAAGCTTGAGGGAATTTAAGAATTTTAGAACGAAACAACAACCTATCTACACACCCTTCAACCCCAGATTCCTTATGAGTTTCGTAGCAACCTTTAGTGAACATAATTTTCTCCCCTAAACTTTATTTTTCATGAGACAAACAGTCTAAAGAGAAAAAAAATCTATGAATGTCTCGAAAAAAAAATTCGATATATAGAAATTTTTTCGATGTATAGAAACAATTTTTCTATGTAATGAACATAGAAATTTGCTGGAATTTCGATATATAGAAAATTTCGATATGTGGAAGTTCGATATATGGAGGTTCGACTGTATTTTCTTTCGAATTTCAAAAAAAAAAAAAAAGCATTATAAGCATTTTTAAGCCTATTGGAACATTAATATCAAATCAGAAATTTATTGTTAGCCAACAAGCTCAGTTTAAATCAGTGTGAATAAAACCATTGAGAAGAAAGGTCTGTTGCTATTTTTTTTTCTCTACTGTTCGAAAAAAAATTTCTTGCTTTTGCTTTGAGGTAAATCCTCCCTCCCTTTTTACTTCCTTTTACAGAAAAGGAAGTATTGTATTTGCGAAAAAATTTTCACTCAAAATTCGGCCTTAATTTCCATTTTGCTTACCCCCAAATTAATGTTGAGTTATTTTTAGGCTCGACTACACTTAGATAAGTGCCTAAGAACGTATAGACATGCAAAACATCCATTTTGACAATTCCCGAGTTAGTTACAATGTGTTTTCTCGTGACGTCTGTATGTACTTATGTGCGTATGTATGTTGCATAACTCAAAAACGGTATGTCCTAGAAAGTTGAAATTTGGTAAGTAGACTCCTAATGGGGTCTAGTTGTGCACCTCTCTTTTTGGTTGCATTTGGGTGTGTCTAAGGGGGTCTTTTGCTCATTTTTGGGGGGAAATCATTGTTAATTTCGATGTAAAGTCAAGTGGTATTACAATTTGGCGGACACATGATGATATATCGCCAGTCTTTTGGTCGCCAAGTTTTGTCGCCAACTTGGCGACAAATTTGGAGATTAAATTTTTTTTTAAATCTGGTTTTAATTAGGCAATTGTTGGTGATATTTAGAGAGTAAACTTTTGAATCACATTAAAATTATCAATAATGGGAAAATGGCATTAAATTGGAGTAAAAGGAAGTCATATGATGCACACATCAGCTCATTTTTAAAATACTGATAGCAGAAGATGATCAAGGATTTTAGTTGCATTCATAGGGGGTGACGTTGAATTTATTCAGGACTTTTAGATTTGCAGTTAATGAAATTTAAGAATCATTACTTTGACAGGAAATTTTACAGTATTTTTTAATATTTTTTATTATTTAAATCTAATTGCTGTACAAACGTCACGTGACATAACTTTTATTTTCGAAGTATACCGTGGTAAAGCCGGGCAACGTAGCTAGTAATACATAGAACTGGCAGCACTGAGGGAAAGTATTATTTTTATATTTTTTAAAAAGTGTTTTTTGTAACTGACCTATTTTCCCCCCATGATTTATTTTGCCCCACCTGACCCTCTACTTATAATTTAATAATATAGGTGCAGAAAAATTATTTTAAGAGTTCATTAAAATATTAAAATTTATATTTTTAAAAAATCCATTTAAGAATTATAATCTCTACCATGCATACATGCATTGATTTCTTTCAAAATATACATTTTTCGACAGGTAGCCATCGATCTCCCCATTCTCAGCCATTGTACCAGACGATTGGTCACAGTGGTGTAAGCCTCGATGATTATGCAGAATATAGAGGATGGTAAGAGTTTCTAATGTTTCATTCTCAGGTCGTGAAATATAGTATTTGTTAAAAACTGCCTTCTGTATCAGATTCAGTTTTTTAATGGCCCAATCTAGTCTTCTTTAGTTGACTCAGCCAACTCATTCAAGAATGTCCCTATATTTAAATAAAGTAGTAGCTAGCTGAACCTATCTCATTGCTGAATCATGTGAAGCATTTTTTTTTTCTTTTAAAAATCTACAGATGTTAACTTTTTTAAAAAATTGTCTTCTGTTTTTTTTTTTTTTCAATTTACTTTTACTTTTAAGAATAGTTAAAATATTTAGAATAAAATCTTGTTTTTGGGATACAGATGACTTTCTAGTTACTCTGTCATTTAATTGCCAAGAGCGAAACTGATTGTAGAATTAACCTTTTTGTACCTTATGTGTCGTATTAAACAACAGTAAGGGCTTATTAACGTTCATGTTGCCCAAAAGCTGTTTTTTTTAATCCCTGGAGGGCTATTGTCCTGCTTTTTCCGAATGTTGGAGAAAAATTATGTAAAAAGAGGATCTGTTTTTTGGCAAATAGGAACTTTGCGGGTTAGGGTGGAAATGAGTACAGCAGTTAATTGTTTAAGCATGATGCTGCTCCGAATAAAAGAAAAGAAACCAATCTGCTCTAAAGATGAAAAAAAAAAAACAAAACACAAAGAAGAAAATGTTTTAAGCTTGAATTTTGTATCAGTGCTTTTTAAAATCTCTTAGCTTTTGACATTTTGTAATGATTTTGTAGTCAATAAACACTTTTTATTACCACGCTCTCTCAAATATTTTAGTTTTTTGTTAAAATGTTTTTGAATTTTCTAAATTTTTATCTTGAAATACTGGAGTGCATATTTTTTCATATTTTTGCTTTTTATTGCATTTCTGTTTGTGACTTACAGTGTCAACTTTCTTACAGGATGAACAGTGAAAATGGAGACAGAAATTCAAATTCAGACTATGGGCACTATAGAAGTAGTAACCATGGTATGTAATGATTAATCTTTCATTAAATACCTACTAAACTTAAAAATAAAATCAGAAAACAAATTAGATAAAAGAAATTAAAAACAAATTTGTGCTTTGCCAAAAATTGCATGGAGTGTTTAAGATTTCAGTCTTTTCACATCTTGTATTTTTTTCAATTGCTGTAAAAGCACTTTTCTTCAGAGGCTTCAATTTTCGCCAGGCTGTACTAATTGCGAAAATTTAAGCTTCTCTAAATATTTCAACTTAATTGTTTGATAAACTTTGGGTTCTTCATTTTTGCAATATATGTGCTTTTTTACAGTATTTTAAAGGTTGGAAGCTCTTTCAACATGTGCAACCTTAAATCTGCTGGTTTTATTATTTAAATTTGCTTATTTGTTTGTATTAAAAAAAAATAATGAACTAAGTTATTCAATGATTGGCCACAGCTATCACTGCCGTTATTGCCGAGTCTGCAGTTTCAGATGTTAACATGCATTCTTGAATCGCATTTGACTAAAAGCGACATATTAAATGCCAAACTTTGTGACTCACAAGTCGTTGCTTCTATTAAGTAAACATGCATTGGGAGAATAGTTCATATGGTTCCTGATAGCGCTATCACAGCAAGATTTCAAAATGAATTAAGTGATCAAATTACTTGGCAGAATTCTTAAATTACTGATTCTACTACATAAAGTTTTAATTTTTAAATGTTGTGCTTTTATTGTTATTTTAGGTCAATGGTAGTCAGTGATCCTTACTGGCCACTATTAAAGATTGATTTTGAAGCTGTTATAGTGTGTGGTGTAAAAGGTTTTGTCAAATTCTGAGATTTTTACTTGAGCTAGAACCAAATGGATACTTTTTATGTTTTTATCATAAAAAGTTCACTTAGTAAAAATTACCTTAATTTATCAAAACAAAGGTAATTTTTTTTTAGAACGATAAACAATCATAGTAGTAAGTAAAATAAAGGCTAATTCTGCGGGAATCTAAAGCTAGTAGTT
Organism: Uloborus diversus; assembly: GCF_026930045.1. Classification (NCBI taxonomy): domain Eukaryota; kingdom Metazoa; phylum Arthropoda; class Arachnida; order Araneae; family Uloboridae; genus Uloborus; species Uloborus diversus. The sequence goes on from NC_072732.1 coordinate 100,078,133, forward strand.
ATTATTTTGATATCCCTTGAAAATCAACAAGAAGTTGCGTCAAAAACTAAACGAGCCTACTTTCCCATATACCCATATCTACTTTCTAGTATCTGATCAATATTCTCAATAATAGCTAAAATCGCAAATTGTTTCAAACATAATTTTTTAATATTTTAAGCTGATTTCTAGGAATAAAATATGCCTCACTCATCAAAAAAATAAATGCATTAAAAAAATGAACAAATAAAATAACAAAACCTTTTAAACAAAGCAGCTAATACAGTTCTTTCCATTAAAAAAAAAAATCTTTAACCACTTTCAAAGAGAAAAAAATATATATATATATAAGCTCATTAAAATCAATACATCATATATAAAAAAAAGTGTTTGTTTTTCCCCCTGTTGCGAAAAAAATATTTTAAAATGAATTAATGTACTTTCCAAAATAAATAAAAACAATAAAATGTCCATTTAAAGAAGTAATTTTCACTGTCAAAAAAAAAAACATCTGCGCATATCTTTATGTAGAACTTTGAGTTTATCCTCCGAAAACTGAATACATAAATTAAAACTTTAGAGTGAAAATAAAAACAAGTCATATCAACATATTATTTCATAGTTAAAACCATGGCTGCTGAGTCGGAATCAATCTCATTTTGGTATAAGAGTCACATTCAGGAGCCGAAAGTATTTAATTCAAAAACTCGGGGTTTTAATCGGTCAATTCTCTTTGAGCCCGCAACTCTGGAGACATTCCATTTCAGATCAGGCAGGGTCTGTCACATGACCATCACCGATTTTTTTGAAAAAATTACAGTAGTTGCAACTAAGGGACATATGAAATATCCCAAAAGGATTTTGCAAGAAAAACATTTTTTCTTCAGTTACAGCCTATTAAAATTCTGCACAAAATCCGCCATTTTGGAAAAAGCTGGCAAAACACTCCATTTGAAATGGACACTATTTCAAAAGTATTTAACCTATTTCAATAATTTTTTTTCTAAAAATAAATAAGGACCCATATAGCCTCTAGACATTGTTTTTGAAAGTTTAGTTAGGATTTTTGATAAAGAAAAAAATTCATTTTTGCCGCGAAAAAACTGCATTTTTACCGATTTTATGGTTTTTTTTCTCCATGAAAAAAAGTTCTTTTCATAAAAAGTAAAAAGAACTTTTTTACTAAACGGAGATGGCGGTCTAAAGCCCTTATATGATGGTTTCATAACATATTTTATTATAATCCTTGGATGCATACAGCCTCGGAAATAAAATTTGAATTTTTGAAAATTTTCAAAAATTAGCGATTTTTGAAGTGATTTTACTCAAAAAACCCATTTTTTTTTTAAATCTAAAAATTGGCTCATTTGAACCCCATATAATGCTTAACAAGTGGATAGTCACCGCATCCTGTATTTTTTCCCATAAAATGTTTTATGATTTTTTGAAAGTGACCTCATCGCCCATGGCATGCATGTAAAATAAAAATTTCTAATAATTTCAGTCACTGAAAATCTGATTATATTAATGCCTAATAGTTACAATAATGGTTCACTTTATCAGCAACAAGTAAAATTTTACTGACTTTTAATAATATAGCAGTATCAAACCGCTTCTGATGACCCAGTCAATTCGTCTTTTTGTTCTTCGTTATATAAATATATTTTCCTGCTGATCAGCGCCAAATTATTATGGGAGCTGAGCTCCCATACTTCCTTATTTGTTTCACTCAAATTTTTGTATTTTTGACCGAATTCAGGCCACTTAAGCATTAAAATACATTCTGAAGACTATAGGGATCCTGTACTTCTTTTGTTAGAAATTGGATCCCTGGCTATAATAGCTACCTTTGGTGATATGTTTGGTTACCTCAACTTACAACCATGTTCAATTGATTACTTCTCTCATAAAACAGGTGGACTTTTTCAATTCTTAAACTACAAGTGAGTTTTGCGGTTTGAATTTAGTATACATATTCTTACGTATAAAAGTAATCATACGAGGTAGGATCTAAAAATTGTGTGACAACACTCGCCAATTACAACCAAAGCACGAAATTAAAATTCATCATTTTAAATGCATTGTATTGTTCTTCCCTTTGATGGCTTCCCCTGTCGCGTAATTGAGTTGAAGAGAAAGAGAATTGAAAGAGAACAAACATGATTCGTTGCTGCATATGAAAGTAACGGTGAATGCATAGCTTTGGAGACAAAATAAAATAATATTTATAAAAAAAAAGGAAAGATTTTAACTGTTAGTGATAAAGTACATCATTATCGTAGCTATTAGTCATTAATATAATCACCAAAGGCTCTTCTATCTGAAGGCTACACACAGAGTCTTACAAAAAGACGAATTGGCTGGGTCATCAAAAGCGGTTTGTTACTGATATATTATTAAAAGTCAGTAAGATTTTAGTTCTTCCTGATAAAGTACACCCTTATTGTAGCTATTAAGCATTAATATAATCAGAATTTCAGTTACTGAAATTATTAAAATTTTTTATTTTACATGCATGCCATGGGCGATAAGGTCACTTTCAAAAAATCATAAAACATTTTATGGGAAAAAATACGGGATGCGGTGTCTATCCACTTGTTAAACATTATATGGGGTTCAATAGAAAATTTTTAGATTTTTAAAAAATGGGTTTTTTGAGTAAAATCACTTCAAAAATCGCTAATTTTTGAAACTTTTCAAAATTTTAAATTTTTTTTCCGAAGCTGTATGCATCTAAGGATTATAATAAAATATGTTCTGAAACTATCATATAAGGGCTTTAGACTGTCATCTCCGTTTAGTAAAAAAACTTTTTTTTTCATGGAGAAGAAAAATCATAAAATCGGTAAAAATGCAGTTTTTTCGCGGCAAAAATGAATTTTTTTCTTTATCAAAAAACCTAACTAACCTTTCAAAAACGATGTCTAGAGGATATATGGTTCCTTATTTATTTTTAGAAAAAAGGATTATTCAAATTGGTTAAATACTTTTGAAATAGTGTCCATTTCAAATGGAGTGTTTTGCTGGTTTTTTCCAAAATGGCGGATTTTGTGCAGAATTTTAATAGGCTGTAACTGAAGAAAAAAAAATTTTCTTGCAAAATCCATTTGGGATGTTTCATATGTCCCTTAGTTGTAACTACTGTATTTTTTTCAAAAAAATCGGTGATGGTCATATGACACTTTTCATACCTGCCTGCCTGATTTGAAATGGAATGACTCCTGCCAATGTTTGCTGAGTCGGAGTCAGATTTATTTTGGGGTAAAGGAGTCGGAGTCGACTATCCAAGAATTGGAGTCTGTAATTTTTCCTCCTTTATAAATTTTTGCGAAAGCTACGAAGTCTGGTAATTGGAGCGTGACTAATTGTGGGGCACAGGAGTCAGAGTCAGATGCCCCTAAATTCTCGGAGGCAGAGTTTCAAGTTTGGTGTCAAGACCTATTTCGAACAAAATTTGAAGTAAATCCCCCTTCAAGTACGGAATCTACATTGACTTTCGGTTTCCCCGTAGGCGCTAATGTTAAGGGATTTGAAGTGTTCAAAATTAAATGGAAAATTGTTCAAATCAAAAAGGTATTTTATATACATGTTTTTTATCGAAAGCTTTTTCCTACGAAGTTTGTTGAAGCAAATTCGCCTCTAAGTTTGGAATTGCCTTGATCTCCATAGGTGCTAATATTAAGTTTTTTTTAAGTGTTCGAAACTGAACAAAAAATAGTTCAAATCAAAAAGTGAAATATAGGAATAAGGTGTTCTTGCCAAGATCTTTCGAACAAAAAAATTTTTTTTTCGAATCCGACTTTTCACTCAAAAGTATTCGGGGGGGGGAGCAGACAGACAGAATTTCCCCCATCTCAATACCGTTCTTTCCATTTTTTAATTTTTCAATATTTATTTAATTATTATTTTTTATTTTTGACTTATTTTTTTCCGCGCAAGATGCATTATGCATCTTGAAAAACATGATGCATTCATGATTCTTTCATGCTTTTTTTTCTTTCTGTGACTTTTACTGGGAAAGTAGGCTAAAAAGAACTAGATTGGTCTTTGAGGAAAGTGATAACATTTCACATCATAGATAGAAGTATCAGATTAGAGAAATTGTGAACAAAAATTGGAGAAGTGTTGTGCGGATGGCGGGGGCAATTTACTACTGCCACTTTGAGTAAAATACTCCCACTATGATTTGTTGACATGTAACCATCAAATTGGTACAGAAGTTGAATTTCAGAGATGCAAATACAAAGAAATTACAAAGTAGGATGGCTTGCTTGCAATTGTGCATGGATAAGAAAGACATTTCCCCTCTCAATTGCAACTCTCCTCAGTTTTGTATCTTTTTTTGACTTTTTAAAGCATATGATACTTGAAGAAGAAATGTGTTTTTACAAAATAATTTACCAAAATTTAATAAACTTTTTATTTAATTATGGTTTTAGAGCAACATTATTTCTAATTAAGCTTCTCAAAGTCAATCACTTTTATGTCTGCATGATTTGGATTTCTGGTTCAAAATAAATCTTGTAAAAAAGTAAGGAAAGGAAACAAAACTTATGTAAGTTTTAATGAAACTTAAGAATAATTTGAATTTAATTTTGTAAAAAAAAAAAGTCTCTCTCTCTTTTTAATAATCTTCAACTTTTGTAGTCTTGAGTTATTATATTAAAGTAATCATTTCATTTCAAATTATTTTAGCTTCTCACTCCAGTCATCCCAATACCCCTGGTAGTATTGCAACATCTCCAAGCTCCTACAGTCATCATCGTGCTTCTTCTGTACCCTCAGTTTCTCAGCAACAGTTGTCAGTGACTCCACACCAGCCCTCCCCACAGTCTAGTATTCCGCCACCTCCACCCCCTCCTCCTCCAACGAATTCTACAATTTCTGGAATTGCAACTTTGCCAAGACTACATTTGAACCCCAGTGCCGGGCAAGAAATTACAGAAGTAACTTTAGCAGCTGCCTTAGCTTCTGCAAAATTGAAGAGGACTTCTGTGAAAGTAATATTTTTAACAATATGTTTTGGGCTACCATTCGTAATTCATAATTATGTTTGATGAGTTGGAATAACTGTCTGTGCTACCTATTTTTTATTTGAAACATATTTTCTGCTAAAATGTAGTCTTTCTCAAAAAGCATTTAAAAAAAGAGAAGAAAACATCTTATACATATAAAATCTGAGTATCTATCTATCTATCTATGTCCAAGCTTCTTCTCCCGAACGACAGTGAACTGACCATCGAACCAGGTATCGATGGATTCGTCATCTTCCCGTCTTCATGTTTGGCTATTTAACATAATCCTCCGATAATAATTAGCGGAGATATCAATTAAAAATTATTAATTATGACTCTTAGATTTCAAAATAAAATCCATATTTTTTGAAGGCTTTCCTCCATTCAAATTATTATTCAGTGCTTCAACTCAACTTTCCGGATGAACGCTTTTATTAAAATTTACAACGTGAAGAAAATCATTGAAAAGAAACATCTGTTGCAATTTTTTTTCTCGAATATAAAGAAATAAAATTAGGCTTTTGTTTTAAGGCTTTTCCTGTAATCAGGGTGTTTAAGTTGTTTACTTTTCGATTATTTTGCCGTAATCTGCAGCAAAATTTTGCTGTTTTTTTTTTTTTTTGTTCAAGCCTGATTGTTAAATACGCGTCACATGACATAACTTTCATTTTCGAGGAGGACCGTGCACGTCGTAAAGTAAATGAGTGATTTACAAGTTATTTGAGTTCTTTGAGGGTTTGTACCTGGAAAACGGATTGATGTAATTCTTGTACGACCATGTGGATAGAATCCATCCAAATATTTATCTGAGTGGTATGTTGCATTAATAAACACCCGGGCAACGCCGGGTAGTAGACTATTTTATGTAAAAAGCGGATTGTTATTGTGCATAAATATTTCCGATATAGTCTATCAGATGTAATTCAGTTTAACGTGAGTAAAGATTATAGTTGATAATGCATATATTTTCCCCTTTTGTGCTGACTGAAAATGTACTCATAACTTGTATCATTGATAACGATTATTAACGTTGATGAGGTGTTTTGGCAAAAATATGTTTTACTGGTGTTTTGCAAACCTTGCTTTACGCGCATTTATTTATTCCTTAACGCGTTAGACACTAGTGTCAGTGTACTACAAAAGCATCAACTGGACTGCTCTTACATTTTTTAGGTAGCCCGTGCAACGCCGGGCACGCAGCTAGTAAATAAATAATGATTGTAGTTGAGTCAGGTGGGTAAAATCATAGGCGGCTCGTACAGGTGAACAAGGGGGACCAATTGCCGCCTCACTTCCAAAAGTAATGGTGCCAAAATTAATGATTGATTTCAAAATGGTTTTAATAGGGTGGTCAAAAATAAAAACAAAGTTCCAAATAAATTAACTTTTCTCGTCTTCTTTTGTAAGAACCGAACTTTGAAATCAAAGGGGAAAGTCTATGGTGGTTATCCTTCTCACTATTTGCTACCATATTCCATTTTTAGAAGTTATTGAGTCAATAATATTAAAAGACAGTAATGTAGCCCAATTTTACAAAAGGAAAAATCAGCTTCTTAGGCCTCGCCCCCTAACTCCTACACTTCTTTTGACCCCCCACTTTTTTGGTGCACCAGCAGCCTATGGGTAAAATAGTCAAGTCCAAATTTTTTAAGCTAGATGGAGCTTATAAGAATACACTTACTTATAAGAATACAACTTATAAGAATTTCTTTAAAAACTCCCCCCATCCTTTTTTATGTGTGTTTTTACATTATGTTTATAAAGAACACATTATATAATCAATTTTATGAAGAAAAAAAAATTTGAATAGTAAGTTATATGATACTTTATTTTTCATGTGTTTAGGTTCACTGGTTAAGGTAAAGTAGTCATAGTTAAAAAATAGAAATTAAACCGCTATAAATACATCCAACCTCTCTTATTCACAGTCCTATTATCTAGAATTATCTATAATCTGCCATGTTTTTGCACATAAGCAATAAAGTAGCAGTAGAGTTAAAGTCTGCCTTTAGTAAATCAGTTGCAAATCTCAACCAGCATGTGCAAATTCAGTTTTCAGTTGAAATTAAAACTGTTAAAAAATTTTAATTCTTAGAAGACCAAAATTATTATTTTTAAATGCAAGTTTTTACTTAAGAGACACAAAATGTCACTTAATATTTACTAACTTTAATATTGTACAAATTTTTACTTCTAACTTCTCAAGTCAATGAATTTTAAAATAACTGAGATTAGTTTATGCTTATGGTTTAGACTGCCCCTTTTATCTTGAAACTTCTAGTCATGCATTGTGAGAACAAACTAAAAAATATATTACTGCGCAATGTATTTTGCGAGATGACAAATTTCTATTTAAAATTACATATCACTCTATGAAAAGTAAAAGCACTTTGCACTAATTTGGTATAATGTTAAAATATAGATTGATTAAAATGATTCTTAATTAGCTATTTTTATTTTTTTTATTTTATTTATTTATTTATTTACTTTTTTTTTTGTTTTTTTTTGTTTTGCCTTTGATTTCCATGTTTTTCCCAGTCTTCACTTAACTTTTTTTCAAAATCTTGTTCTTAGAACACAAATCTATGGTTTGCAAATACTTAAAGTAAAGAAAATAAGTTTTTCAGTGGAGGTATTCCCTAAAATTGTGTTCTGCGGAACCCTAGGGTTCCACAAAGCTCTCTCAGGGATTTTATGAGATTCGCATGCTTTCATTCCGCAGTTTTCGCATTTGACACTAAAAAAATCGATAAAAACGCTTTCCCAAAATTTAATGTAAATTTACTTTTACTTTCGTACACGAATCTGAGCTTTATTACCCATCAGGGCTAGCCACAATAGGAATAATTTTATTGGTCGCCTGAAATTTTGCCTTCAAGACTCAACTTCGAAAATTTTCCAAGATCAGTCATAAAACACCTTTTTATGGTGTTGCAAATTCTTTTGATTCTGATGGGTTGTGAAACTAGGATGCCAATAAAAAAAATTTTACTGAGGCAAGAAGAAAAACTTTGCAGACAGTTAACTTAGAAATGAAACTCACGTCTTTTATTATAAATGGTGGCTTCACAATTGGATTCAACAGTAATTTTAATGTCAAGAAGATTAAGAATTTTACAATTAGAACTAGTCTTTTTTAATGTAAGGGAGTTATGATAGATTTTTTTGCTGAGTTCAGAAAAATTGGGGTAGTTGATACACAATAAATCATCAATATATCTGCAACAAAAAGAGCAATATCAGGATTATCAACCGAAAATTTCCTTTCATAAAATAAAAGGAAAAGGTTTTCTAGGGTAGAACTAAAATTAGCTCCCATTGCAATACCATTGATTTTTTGAAAGCAGGAATTACCATTTTTGAAAAAAATTTTAAAGATGCAAAATTTGAGAAGTTTGAGAAAAAATTCCTCATTTATTTGGAGTGCATAGTTGACTACTTTGAACTGTTCAGTAACGGCAAAGAGAAGTTTATTAAGTGGGATGTTGGTAAACAGATTTTCAAAATCAAATTCTTCTAGATGATCGATGTCCAGAAAATTAAGTAAATCCATTACCTCAATGCTGTTGTCAACTATCCAAAACCATTTCTCCTGTCAAAGTTTAAGTTGGTATAAAATTTTTTAAAGATAGGTTTCAAGTTTAATAACTGAGATTTCTCCCAATGGTGTTGGTGGCAGAGCAGATAAAGCGGAAGGAAACAGGTGTTTTGTGGAATTTTGGAATTGCATAAAGGTAAGGTACAAGAATTGAATCAGGCGGGGGTAAGTTCAAGAGTTTGTAAGCGGCTAGGAATTTTTTTAAGATGGAAGTTTCATTAAGTGAGGATTTTTTGTGCATGGTGGTTTTTTCCAATTCTGACTTCATAATATTAGCATAAAGCTTTTTACAACAAATGGAATAACTGGACCTGGCTTTGTCAACAACAGTGAAGACATATGCTTCTTTGAGTTCCTTTAGAGATTTAAGATCATCTACTAACAAATGGAAATAGGAAGGTTCTCTATTGACAAACTCCCTAAGTAGCATTTTTAAACTAAGCAGAAAATGAGGCCTGTATTCTAGAAAAGCGACAAGTAGAGTATTGTAACAGTAGGAAATTCTTCTAATAAAATCATCAAGTTCACCGGAAAGTGTATCATAGGCCTTTTAAAAAATTAATCCTCAAGTTAGGATGGAATTTGGTACAAAGTTCAAAAATATGTTTAAGGTTATGGAGAAAATTCAGATCACCAGTTAAAACATGACCAAAAGTAGAATTGAAAAAAGTGTTGGACAATTACAATCAAAGTAATTTTCAAAATTTTTTGCAGTGTCATGATAGTTAAGGATTTTCTCGGAAAAAGGGAGATTGAATTTAAAACTAAAAATATCAATATCTCGAACTGGAAAAAAATCCAAGAGATTATTGTGAAGTTTAGAAAGACGTAAATTGTCAAATGATTTTTGTAGGAAACTGAAAGTGCAAAAGGGAGAATTCTTATCTTGGATCGAACCAACATTATAGTTTAAAAGATATATATATATATATATTGGGTTGGAGAATAAGTTTGTAGAGTTTTTATATTTTTTTTATTTTACAACAAATTTTGCTGTTTGACATAGTGTATAGTATTCATTCGATACAGCTCTTTCTGCTCTAAAAAACTGCTAATCGTCTATTTGAGTAATTCAATTTTTAATAACTTTTTAGCTTAAAAATTGAATATCCAGGAGGTAAAAACCAACATTTTCGACACCCGCTCTTCTTTGCTTTTTATCGAGGCAAAAACGCTGCTGAAGAGGCTGGAGAAATTTGCAATGTGTACGAAGAAGGTGTCATAGGTGAGTGTACAGCTAGGAAATGGTTTGCAGCGTTCAAAAAGGGCGATTTTTGACGTCGACAACTTGCCTCGTAGCGGAAAACCTTCTGAATTCGACTGAGAAATGCTCGAAAGGAATGCCATCGTCACCAAGGAGTTTTACATAGCCAGGCTAAACTGCGTGAAAGAGGCTATGCGACTGAGAGGACCCCACCATTAAGGCCGAACCGACACCAGGCTCTATGTTGCACAAGTCATCAAAGCCACACTCCAAGAGCTCAAATGGGAGGTCCTTCAGCCTCAGACGTATTTTCCAGACCTTGCACCAACGGATTACTATTTTTTCCACTCCCTATCAAATCAGGGACCTTATCTTCAGCAATGACAAGGCCCTTAAAAACTGACTCAACAACTTTTTCAATACCAGACCGGGTGATTTCTGGGATTATCAGCATTGACAAATCGGTCAAAAGGTGGGAGGAGGTCTTAAACAGCAACAGCGAATACATAATCGATTAATTATTTATTATTACTAATGATTTTCTTTAAATAAAAGTCTTCGATAAAAACTCTATCAACTTATTCCCCAACCCATTATATATATTAAAAAAATATTTTTTTTTCTTAAATAGCCAGCGGAATCAAGTTCTACTGAAAATAAACTTCCTACTCCAGGGAAACCTCCTGCAATGGCTTGTATGATGGATGAAATGGCCAGAACTTTAGCCAGAAGGTAGTTCTATATTTTTATTCTTAACTATTGTTTATTACTATATTTATTATTATACAAGTTTGAAGGTATAGCAAATCATTATTGAAAATGTTTTTCCTTTGTACTTAATGTTTATTAATCAGTTGAAGTTTCATAACTGATGCTTTCTGAAATAAATTGTGATGTAGTACTCAATTTTCAATAGGGTCTGGTGGGGTAAAGTGGTCATAAAATCGTAGGTTTTCAACTTAGGTGGATAGTAAATACAATAAATTCTTTAAATACTTCAACTTTTTTTGTTATTATTTTACATTGCATTATTAAAGAACACGTGCATTGAATTTCAGGGAAAAAAATATTGATTTAAGTAGTTTTATAACATTTTCATTTCCCTTTGTATTTATGACCACTTTACCCCATAGGGTGGGGGAAAGTGGTCATAGCATGGGGTAAAGTGGTCATAGTTAAAAACAGCTGCAAAACTGTTACAAATAACCCTATTATTTGTATATTTCGGTTATTTTTATAGTTACAAGTATATGTACGAGTATATGCGGGTATGCACGAGTATATACATGTCGTGTAAACAAGAGTAAACATGTTCACATATGAATAAATACATGTATACATCAGATGCATGCATGCATGTGCCTACTCAAGTATATTCGTGTATACACGAGCATATAAGCATGTATACGTGATTGCCTACATGAGTGTATACGTGTCTACACGAGTATATACGAGTCACGTGTATATGCGAGTATGTACAAAACGAACATCATTTGCGTGTTTGCACATGTATCTCGAGTATATACGTGCATACCTGAGTTTCTGATTATATACGTGTATAGTCGACGTATACACGCATATATAAGTGTACATAGATACACTACTGGCCATTAAAATTGCTACACCAAGAAGAAATTGCCAGAATGAAGCTAAATTTTACACACGTGATAATAAAATTGACATTAGAAAGTGATTACAAAATTAAAGCAAATTGATCATTTATGGTTGGAAAAATCTCGAATAAATGGAGGTTTAAGTACCCTGTTAAGCCACCTCTAGCGTGAATGTATGATGTACTTGAAGCGAAACAATCGGGCATTGAGACATAACAGTCTCCTACGATATCCTGCATCATCTCGTACCACAGTTGCTGTAAACGTGCCACTCATTTGATCAAAGTCATAAGTGTTAGCACTCACGACGGGGCTCCCAGGAACCATTTTTTAACATGACAATGCGCGGTGAAACGCAGCAAGGGTGTAAAGGGATTTCCTCTTCCGCATTATCACTTTCTCTGGTCTGCGTGATGCTCTGGTCTGCGATTTGTGACTTGTCACAAATTGAGCATATCTGGGATCACTTGAGACTTTAAATTGGACAACCTGTAAGTTTGATCAAATTAGTGGCGCGTTTACAGCAACTGTGGTACGAGAAGACTTAAGACATCGTACGAAACTGCTGTACCTTATTGTTCGACCGTATCGGTTCTTAAATTCCAACTAGAGGTGGCGCAACAGGGTACTTAAACCTCCATTCATGTGAGATTTTTCCAGTAATAAATGATCATTTTGCTTTCATTTTGTAATCGTTTTCTAGTGTCAATGTTGCCATCACGTGTGCAAAATTTTGTTTCATTCAGACTATTCCTTCTTGATGTAGCAATTTTAACGGCCAGTAGTGTATTTACATACATATACGGGTATACACGAGTTAATTCGTGGATATATCCAGTGCGTGTTTGGTACGTGTCTACTCACGTATATATATATGTGAAAGCAAGAGTATATACGTATGATTACGTGTAAACACGATTCTATACTTGTTAAACGTATATACGTACATTTACGTGTAAACACCAGTACATGTATCCACATATATCTACGAGTATATCCGCTAAGATACATGTATGCTTACATAGTGAATCCAAGATCTTGGGCAAAATCTAAGTGGTGTGAAAGGGTGGGATAAGAAGCAAAGAATCATAAGGAACCTATGGTCATTGACGCGCTACATCCACACAAAGTCAGAAATCGATGGAATGAAAACAGGTCACAAATTTGGTACACAAAGATGATTTTACACGACATTTTAGTACTTAAGAAATATTTAGACAGTTGTTAAAAAGTAAGGCCTGTAGTAGCTCTAATACACGCATCGCAACAAAGGCGCAGCGACTGATGAAAGTTTTTCAAGAGTCTCGTAATTGCAACAGAGTGATTGCGACGCATGTATACAGATGCCGGCCGCAAGTTTCATCATTCACTTTAAAACTTTCTTAAGTCGTTGTGTAAAATTGTCTTTTTTGTAATAAATTTGTGACCTGTTTTGCATTCATTAGTTACTGGCTTTGCGTGCATGTAGCGCGTCAGCGTTGAGTTTGTGGCCATATGTTTCTTATGATTCTTGCTTCTTATCCTCCTCTTTAACACCTTTTAAAAATTTCCCCTAGAGTTTAAACTCACACTGCATACATGTATATCATATGCTAGTATGTAAGTGTCAGCTCGAGTACGTACGCGTATATACGTCGTGTCTACCTGAGTATATAAGTGTTCGTATTTGTACGAGTATAAGCGGGCATATACGTGTATAGTCGAATGTATATCTGTATAGGTAAAAAATACTATGAGATACCCAAATACGTGTTTATTGGTGCATTTATGTGAATACGTATATATACGTGCCTACACGAGTATATGCGTATGCATGCGCATATACTCATATATTTAATTTTGTTTACTTAAAAAACAATACATATTAAGTTAAAATAATATTTAATTTATATCTGCCTTATACTTAAAGATTAAGTGATTTTAAAAGAACAATATTCGTTAAGCCTAATATTATGACCACTTTACCCCATCTTACTAAAATTATTCTAAATAAATATTCAAAATAGGTTCAGCTAACTGCTAATGTGTATGAGTTCTTGAGACATGTAGGAAGCTTCCTGCCCAGTCAATCTGTTCATAATTCTAACAAACAAAATTTCCCAAGGAAGTTAAAAAAGGTGTTTATATTTTTAAAAAAATCATAATCACACAAAATATTTTTTTTTACCAAATAAAATTTTGCCAGTTGTAAAATTTTATATTCAAAATGTAGTTTCTAACTGCACTACTCTAAAATAAAATTTTCACATTCATTCGAACATTTATTTCTAAGGTATAGCCATTTATTTGAATTATGACCACTTTACCCCATTGACCACTTTCCCCCACCAGACCCTATACTTTTCTCCACCATTCCTTACCAGATAACATTGACGCGATAGGATTACCATATGGCTGTTACAGCACAGGATAGGAGGCAGTTTACAATGACATAACTGAATTATTGGTTGTGAAAAAACTTGTTTATTGTAATAATGCATGGAGAAAAGATATTTTTTGTTTTGCTTAGATGTTTACCCTACAAATCTTGTATTCCCCATCTTCCTCGGAAGCATTTCTCAGTAATTCCATCAGTAATGGGAGTGGCGGACAGAATGGAGAAGTAAAGTTTCAGAAAAGAGTATTTTTCTGAAGAAAAGGGTCAGTTCAGAAGAAAGGGGCACAGTTTCTGCTGTAATATACTTTGGAATAAGGTCTCTATTAGTTTCCTGGGCACCTAGATTGCTCATGTATTGAACAATGTCTCATATTACAATTTATTTAGTGTAGATGTTTTATAAGAAGCAATAATAGTGATAAATATACAGTTTAGTATTAGATGTCATCAAATTTTCCCTGATTGCAATAAGTTGTATCATAAGAATCTGTTATATAGATTTTAAATGTAATATAGTGTTAAGCCCGGAATGGTTTTGGGATTTCTATACTTCAGAGCCAGAAAACCGTCAGTGCAAAAATTGCAATTTTCTGTTTATTAGTGCATTGTATGAAGAAGCCTATTCTACATCAGGCCATGTGAACGTGATTCTTTAAAAATTTTCCTTTTCAATTTTTTACCAGGGTTAAAAAAGTGTGTGTCTCATTCTTTGCATGGGCCAGAAAGAGTCTTTCCTCTCTGCTGTAAAATTTTCATAATATGACTTACGGCGTTCTGACTCTGAGGTACAGATTTGTGAAAGGGTTTAAACTTTTAAGCAGATATTTTCTTCCTATATTTAATAGTACCGTGGCCGCCGCTTATATGAATCACGTTTGTTCTAAACAGTTTTAATTCCATAAAGCGGCTGATTCAGTAAAGTGGCTAATTTAATGAAGCTGGGTCTTGTTCTGTTTCTGACAATTTGATTCATTAAAGCAGCTGATTCAATTAACCGGCATCCACTGAAGTGTGTGGTAAAAAATTACTTTTTATTTTAGCTACAGGTTTTGTGTACCCCAATTTTTGGTGTTCTGGGTACATGCCTCAATCTGACTCTATTGCAGTGCTTGATTCTATCACCCCCCCCCCCCTTTCATTGAGTTTTTGCTCTAGCAGATGAATTATATAGAATGTTCTTATTAGAACAATTTGTTTCAATGAAAAATAAGCACTTTAGTAGGTTTTGGTCCTTTGTTGGATGGCTGTCAGTCTATTTATTGAAATAAAAATTTAAGAATTTCAGTGTTGGGGGGGGGGGGGGGATTTGGAAAAAAAATATGCATGTCATTAATTTTTTGAAATTCGATCTTTGCATCAAAAGATATTAAATGCGTAAACAATAATTACAAACAGTTTTTAACATTACTTTGTCAAAAACTTTTGCTTAAAATCACTTGAATAAATTTTTAATGCAGATTTAACTGTTCAGACTATTATAAATTTGTATATGATTTTTATGGAATGAAGGAAATTTGCTATGATTTTCTTGATACGAAATATGAACTTACTTTAGAATTATGTATATAAGCAGCAGGTAATAAATGTGTTGTTGACCATGACTATTCATTAATTTGTTTTATTTATCTGTTAATGCTTCATGCACCTTAACGAAGTTTTAAATTAAAATTTATTGTTGATAAAAACGATATTAGAATACTATTTGATGAATTTCACACTTCAGTTCAAGAAAAGTATCAAAACATTTATGAGATTATCTTCACTTAAATTTTCATTTTCAATTCTTATATTTCCTCTTATTTCTGGCAAAAACTCACTGCATAATTTGTTTAAATTGTTGTTTTTATATTCTTTGTGATCAAATTTTAAACTTCCATTTACCCTGTCATATAAGATACATGTCTAATTAGAAAGTAATTTTTAACTATTCAGTAAAGCTTTAATTGTTTAATATTATTGTGTCACATACTACTGCAAAATACACATCACTGGAATATCACGTAATACAAACATTACAGGATGTTTTGATCTTTTTTAATTTAATTTTTTTATTTATTTTAGACGAGCTCAAACTGACAGCACTGTGGTAAGTACTTTTCTTTTGATATTTTTTTTTACTTGCAAATACCTGAGATTTGTAACGAACTAACACTTAAACTACAAATGCTTTTTTAATATGAGCTTTCTCTAGTGGACTGTAAAATGTGTGTAAATTATTTATGTTTTTTATTTTTTAATAATGTTGTGAAGGATTATTTCAATTTAAAAGAAATTAAAAATTTGTTGTATACTTCAAGATTATGTATATAGAGTGAACCACCATTTATGTGTTTCCCTTTTATATGTTTTTAGCATTTATACATTTTTTGAATTGGCCACTGGAGCCCAATACTAATTAACGTATACATATTATACGTTTTTCATTTGTACGCTTTTTTCGTGCTGTCCCTTCAAAAACATATAAACGATGCTTCACTAAAAAAATGTATACATATAAAAACAGCGGCGTACCTAGCAGGGGGTGACACATGGGGCAATAATTTATGGTGTCAACTCCCCCCCCCCCTTCAAAAAAAACTGTTGTAATGTTCTATGTAAACATGGAAACATGAAATTCACACAATCATCAGAAACAACTTCATTTGCGTTTCACAAATCGATACCTTATCCTGGCTTTAATATTCTCTTCATGATGAGGGAAGTAGAGGGTTCACCGTTTTTTCCCCCGGAAAATTTTTAAATTTATAGTCCTAAAAATGCATTTTAGATGAGCTTTGATAATGTTATAGAAAAAAGATGTTCAGAAGAGCTCCCACATTCATTTTTTGAAATTTTAATGTTAAAAGTGCAAATGTTATCTGCAAGTATGTTAGGGAGAGGGAGATTCGTGGGACGTCCCTCAGAAATTTTTTGAAATTGAAGGTTTAGAAGATCAACAGTTTTTAGAAATAGAAGCGCTAAAGACGTGATTAAAACAACTCTTTAGAAAGCCAAGAAAAAAAATGATTTAACGAATAACGACTAATCTGTGAATCTCTATTTAAAGTTATAGAGCCAGTGCTCAATAACATACAGGGTCTATTCCAAAAGTAATGTAATTATATATTTTTTTAAGTAATTTATCGAACTGATTTGCACAAAAACTTAAAATTCTTCAAAGTTATGTTCTTGGCCTCTATGCACTTTTTCCAGCATCTCTGCCATGACTAGTAACGTCCTGAAAGGAGTTTTGGGCGACCTCTCCCAAGGTCTTCGTCAGGGCTGATTGGATCTCTTCAATGGATGAAAAACAGGTTTTTTTTCAGGTCTGCCTTAATGCGAGGGAACAAAAAAATGTCTACCGCGGCTAACAGGACTATAGGGGGAGGAGGTGGGGCAGCATTTTTATCTGGTGCTTAGCCAGGAACTCACAGCTCGTTGTTGCAAGGCGCAACTGCAGCAGAACTAAGGCGTAACTACATGCAATATACCAGACATCCTGGTTATTAAATCCAGATGTCTCTGGGTGTGATAACCGGGCTGTCTGGTACATTGCATGTAGTTCTGCCTTAGCCCTGGCTTAGGGGCGATAATTTACTGCTAAAGAAGTAATATACTTCATTTTTAGGACATGAAATCAGTTTCTGCATGTTAATTTAGACTGACATAAGGTATCAACCATTTGAGGCAAATCATGAACAGGAATGATTGATTTTTTATCTTAATTTTTGCCAAATGAATAAATACATTAGATTTTTTTTTTTTTTTCAATTTTGTGTTTAGTGAATACTTTTGAAACTGATTTTGATCTACTGTATATACAGATATTTTTACTGTTTCTTTAGGACACAGAAAGCATTTATAGTAATGACAGCAACAGAAGTTGGAATAGACAGAGCTCCATTAATGGATGCAGCCCAAATAAAAATTCTGGGGATGAATCACCGTTATCCTTGCGCAGGTAAAAACCTTGGCTACTTATTATTTCTATAAATGTCTTAATGTAATAATTTATTTCATCAATGAAACTGTTTTATATCATTTAAACAATTATAAGTTTGTCTAATTTTGTATGAGCCTTTGTTTCATGGTCCAGTAGTGGAAAGATAAGCACCATTTAGTCAGCCATAGTGCACAGTGATTAGTTAGCTACTTTTATCAGATTGTTGCATTTCAATGAAACGGATAATTCGTTGCATTGATATTAGTTCTAATGGAATTTCCCTGTTGTTTGAATTTGAGACCGTTTTTTAAAAGGAATTTAATGTAATCATGTTCTTTTTCTTTTTATTGATTATATTAACTTCTTGTAATTATGACAATAGGCAACAAAATTTACTGCTTAAAATCTTCTGTCGTATAATTTTAAAAATTTATACTTTTAAGAAATAACCGTAAGAATGTTTAGTTTGTAGTTTATTTTTTTGTACAAAGAAAAATAACTCAATATTTTAATAATTTAGATCTGACTTGGATGTTGACAACAGAAACCATATTGTCATAGATGTTTGTGAAATTGATAAAATTAAGCAAGAAATTATGACAGAGTTAAAGAAAGAAATGAATAAAATGAAACAAGATATAATAGATGGTAAGTAATTTTATTTAAGGAATATAAAATTTAAGTGTAAAATAATATTTAATAATAAAAGTAAATAACCGCATTTGCAATTATTTGATCTTTTTTTTTTAATGTTATCTGTTATAATTTTCTTTTAAATTGTAATAATTATTGTACCGAGTCATTCAAAAAGTACAATAAGATTTCAAACATTTATTTGTTCTCGATTTCAAAAGGTTGAACCATCATTTTAATGTTGAAATTGTGCTTGTGTCTTTTGTAGTTTGCACAAAATATTTGAAACCTAATACTTTATTTTAAATAACCTTATATTTAAATAACCTTATAAAAAATATTAAAAAAAAAAAGAAACTACTGTTAAGAAGTTCTACAGTGAAACCCAGGGTCGATTCTAGTAGTTTTACTGCCCCCTCGTCTAAATAATGTACATATATTTTTTTAAATCATAAAGTATACTCCCATGTATTGCTACAATTTGAGCTGCAAAGAAGAAAAACTAAGGAACAAAGTTGAGTTTTCATTGTTTTTTTCTTTTTTGCCTCTTTACATTTTGCCATCATGAAATTTACCGCCCTTAAAATATACTGCACTATGAGGTGGTACAGGTAGCCTGCCCCATGAGCTCCCCTGAAGAAACCCAGATTTTACCTTGTCTGTTATCCAGCTTTTGACATCATTTTTTCCTTGTCCATGGTGTAGTTGCTATACTGCACACTCTCATTTTCCATGAGTTTATTTTACACTGTTTTGATTTAAGATTTAACACAGGATTTCAGATTTGATATCTTTTTTTTTTTTTTTTTTTCGGTGAACAAGTTTTGATTTTATGTGGATGCAGCATTGCAAACAGGTAAAATTTTTTTCTTATTCCAAATCTAAACTTTTGAGATAGAAGACAACTTGCAGTAAACTGCATTTTGGCGAACTAATAAGCAAGCTTGAACCACATAAGACATTTTTTGTGATTAGTTCTAAAGCTGTTTACGGAAGTAATGTCAACTCACACAATTTGAAGTGCAATGGAAGAGCTAGAAGTGGCCAAGGAGAGCAAAACCATCAAGGATACCATCATCAATGACACACAACCAAAAACCTTCACATTGAAAATTTTGAGCTATTTTTGGACAATGGCCAACGATCTTTCTGATTAATTGAAGAAACAAAAAAACCTCTAGGATTTTTAAGATAAAAATATCGGATTTTAGGGAATGCAGATTTCTATCATATTTTCTGGAATATAATCTACCACAGCATAAATGCAAAAGAAATGTTGGCATATAATAAGTTTCTTTTAGTGTCGGTGTGCATAGATTGAAGACATGCTGATTGATACGTTAAAGTTATATTTTTTATCCTGAAAATTAGATTTGTATTTTTGCTCAATATGCCTTCTTATTGTGTGCTAACAATAAAATAATACGAAGTAGTTTTCCAAAAATTCAAACTATGTACTTCAAAATATATTTAGAACCTAAATTTAGAGTATATTCTTTCCAGAAAAATTTTATTTTAAAAAGTTTTTTTTTTTTTTTTTTTTTTTAAATTAAAACTCTTTTTAAATCACTAAAGGCTTTAACAAATATCATTCTTGTTTTCTTTTTATAGCAATCAAAATGGAATTAAACAGGAGGTAAAGGTTTTGTACAGCAGTATCAATGAACTATAAGACACTTTACTGAGGATGATCCTAAGAATTACAAGTTTGTACATTTTTACATCTAAATATAGCTTGGATATATTCTTGACCGAGCCAAAAACTTTTTTTTTCATTTACATTTTGATGGCAACTTGTGATCATTGCCACTCTAAAATGTATTGAAATATTTCCTTTTGTCTCTTTTTTGTCTATACCAAAGTTTTTTGTAACATTTTTATACCTAACTTATAAAAGCAAATTTATCTAGCTATTTGATACCATTTGCATTTTATATGTGAACAGACAGAATATATGAAGCAGTGAGAAGTAAAAGGATGTCAGTGGATATTTAAAGTCTTGATTATAAAATATGTGTAAATTCAAGACCTAGGTAGGATTTCATTGAAAAGTTTCTAAATCATGCTGTATGGCAGCACCTACCAGGCCTACTGGTACCATCTCTAATGCCAAAACAGATGAGATTCATCACCCATGTACGTGTTTTCTCCAAAGTTTTAATTTTGCCACTTACACCTCTTTGCTTTTTTGGTGCTTCATATAGGATTTTGACTTCATATTTAATTGTATGAAATTGGTTTACACAGTTCAGAATGTGAAAAAGAGTGAATATTTATTGAAATATTAAAAAAGAAAAAAGAATCATCATTACAATGTTTTTCGTATTGTATGTTTATTTTTCATGTTGAAATGAGTAAAATGGTTTTATTTTACATTGTATGTAGTTTTTGTTAAAAATAATCAAAATTTCATTTTCTATAGTTGAAGCTATATTTAATTTCCTGTATTTTTTTTTATATATTAATTTTAGTACTCTTGCTGGTCAAGAGTCATTTTTTTTATTTAAGTTTGTATTAAGGTACTCATTTAAACCTATAGGAAACATATTTGTTTAGCTAGCATAATGAGATTATTCTACTTTGTAATGTTTTAGTGTGTATTGACCCTCTTTGGGCTAAATTAATTTCATAAATTTAAAAAAAAAAAAACCTTCTAAGTAACTCTTAATTCATCAATGTAACTGAATATATTTTTTTTTACAATACAAATGACTTGCAACTTCAAAAAACATTATGGCGATAGAGATGTGGGTTTTCAAAAGAGTTGATTAATTACAAAACATATTTATTATGATTTAACATCAATGAATTGGGGATATATCCGCTAATACGTGCTTAAATCAAGAGCAAAAACCAAACCATTCAACATGGGAAACATAGAATGTAATGATCAAATTACTATAGCATCCATATGGGGGTACTGATGTGCTTGGCGGATGCAGATTTGCTATAATCATCGCTCTAAAACCAACTGCATCTATATGTACAGGACGGGACAGAGCAACTTGCTTTTTTGAGGTGGCAGTCGACACAAGAGCTGCTCTGAGGTTTGTCGCGGTAAGGCCATCCGCGAGGGAGTGGCTTAAAGTTCATTACACACTTGGTTCAGTCGCCATCGTGGAGTGGACAGGGAAGCATGTAATTTTCTAATTGTCATTCATCATTGCTATGCAGCGTGCGCTTCGTGCAGATTTCAAAAATGTGCTTCCATGGTTGCACACTGCGACTACTTCTTGGGGGTATATCTTAAGTGCCTGCAACATTCATCCAAGGACCCTTAATCATTTGAAGAACAAAGTTTGTCAAGCTGTTCCCAATATACCAATGGAGAGGCTAGAGATAGTTCAAAATCCACTTGATGCAGTGCATTTGATAAAGAATGGTACCAATGCTAAAGAATGATACCAATGCTAAATATGGTTAATGCTAAAGGTGGTTTATGCTAAAGAATACTAATGATAAAGGATTTATCCACATTTCACAAATAATGCCAGAGAATAATTAAAACAGCTAGTTTATTCATTGAGAGTGTATAAAAGTACATTGCAAATAATCGTATAGTTTAAAATGTTAAAGATTAAGAAATGGCCATTTTGAAAATATAATATTAAAAGATAAACTGCTGATCAGCACATGTATGGTACACAAAAGTAAATCATTGTTTAGGACAATTACTATTCAAATAAACTCATATATTTTACAAAACGATGATCACCTGGAATCAAAAAAATTACATATTACAATTTGTTGATCAGTGAAATTATAAAAAATGGTAGAGTCAAAAAATTGGATTATACGACCTGTCCGATGTGATACGTGAAAAATGATGGCATGTTTGCCATTTTTCTTTAACACCAATTTGCACAAGTTCGGAGATGGCGAATGCACACGAAATATTATAGAAAATTCCGAAATCGCCCCGCACAAGATTTCATTATATATAATTTAACCAGATGTCGTCATCTTCAAACTATTTAGACGGAATATTTCATCAGATTAAGTTGGATGGGGCTTGACGATCATCACACAAGCAAAAATCTGGTGTTCAAGAAGGCATCAGCATCAGCACAAAAATCCCCGCACATCCAGCGAAACCCCCGAACACCAATAATGTGACCGATAGTCGCGACACGAACAACTTTTTTTTTGAACTACATTTTCATTCGATCTGATCCAAACTGCCGCCACATGGGAAAAAACAGCATGATGTGATTCAGTTGACTGAGTGGTTGCAGTTATTGGCGGCGCGCAACCGTAGGAGCGAAAATGTAAGGCTTGTGACTGGAGGTGTGTTTCACATGTTGGTCGAACCGTGTTTGGAGGCAGGTGTGACGAACAGGGTTGTCACATTCCTCTCCCGCAAGAAAAAAAATCACAGAAAAAGTCCAAATGCAGACTGTTGAAACCAGAGAATGAAAAGTTGACAGACCGTTGATATGTACAAAACACCAAGAATCCGAATACATAGACACATATAAACCAGCAATAATACACAAACACAAAACATAAATAACGCTTATAAGTCATATGACTTTCATCAAAAAATACCAATAAAATTTTCTCTTTGTCATGATACATAAAAAATTTTTGAATAAAATCCAGCATAAGTTGAAAAACATAAGAGAACTCTGGCATTCAAATGTGTGAAAGGAAAAAAAAAATTTTTTCAATCATCCACAAATTCATTAAATACAGTACCAACCGAAGAAATTTTGCAGTTTGCTCATTTACTGCTTTTCATTGCTCATCATTTTTGAGTAAATTTGTCACATGAATTTTTGGATATTACCTTTCAATCATATATCATATTGCAAATATTCATAATTTTCAAAAAAAATTATTTGTCATGTTCAACTCATGATTCATTTTTTTTTTTTGCAAAAGTTGCTTTTGTCTTTTTATTTTTAGTTTGTTTATGCGCATAAACTAAAACTCAAGATGTTCAAAAGTTCATTATGTAACAGAATTCCATACATAAGAGAAAAAAAACAAATATACATTTTCACATTTATGTCAATATTCATATTGGGTGGATTGATGCGGTTCACTAAAAAAATTAGTCTCTGTTGATCTATGAAAGCAAATACCGACTAAGGTAATGTGAACTTAAGTTGAAATAAAAAAAAAATTTTGGATATTTTTGACCAACTATATTTTCACGAACAATCGAAGATTCGGACCAGCCAGACAAAAAACGACTGTCTATTTTGTGAGCTCTCAAAATACTAGAAAATACATTTCCCAAAAATATACCAAATAGAAAACAAAAACAAAAAAATGCATCGACCACCTATGCATTGACAAAACAGATTAGTACAAATTTCTCCATGCAAAAAAAAATTTTGTAGAAGTTTTTATCATTCATCGAATTGCTAAATGTTATTTGTGACATTATTGTTTACCTCATTTTCAATATTTATTTCACCAGTACTTTCATTTTCAGCATTTGTCAATTTTGCATTTAGAGGTACTTGTAAAAACAGTTTACTAACGTGGTATTTTTTAATTAAGTCCCTGCTATCATCATGAAATTCAATGAGATAATTGTCATTTCTCAATTTTCTAGTGATTGTATGAGGACCATCATATTTTGCACAAAAGGTGTTTGTGTGAGAAGGTATTTCTACAAATACTTTATCTCCCACTTCAAAGTTAGAAATGGCACGACCCTTAATGTATTTCAGATGTTTAGAAAAATACTCATTTTCATTAAATTTTACCATTTCCCTAGTCTCTAGAATATGTTCTTTGAGCAATTTTAGATATTTAGATGGGCTTTCCCCCTCATTAGATTGAGTACTCAGTGTAGAAGGTAAGTTCAGATTCCTACCAAAGAATATTTCAGCAGGTGTAAATTTAGTAACAGAATGTTTGGAACTATTATAATGAAGCTTAAAAAAAAGTAACCTATCAAACCACTCACAAACAGAGTTGGACATAGCAGACAGGCTTTCTTTCATTATTCTGCGAGTCCTTTCAATAACCCCGTTACTCTGTGGATAGTATACAGATGAATTTCTATGCTCAATATTGAGTGATTTCAAAAATTGTTCTAATTCCAAAGACTTGAAGTTAGGAGCATTGTCAGACAGCAGAGTCTTTGGAATTCCAAAACGTGAGAAATACTGATTCAAGGTGGAAATTATGGTGGAAGATTTAATGTTGTTTAAGGGTACAGCTTCTAAATACCTGGAAAAATGATCAATGATTGTTAAAATATAAAATTTTTGATCGTGTGACCTAGGTAGTTTTACCACAACATCAATTGCAATTATTTCACCACAGGTGAGATCTCTCTTTTGAATAAATTTTGTTGTTGTCAATTTTGCTTTAGGTTTATTTTCCATGCAAGCACTACAGTTGTTACAAAAGTTTTTTGTATCTTTTAGCATCCCATACCAAGAGTAACTCTTCTTAAGAAAATCATATGTTTTAGTAATACTAAAATGTGAAGCATGTGCAGACTTAAGGCATTCTAAGATTAAAGAGTTTGGCATGAAAATTCTGACTAAAGTTCTGTGTGACTTGTGTTTTGGGTTTATTCTGATCATTAGTACATTGTTATCCTTATTAATAAAAAATGTATCACAAATAAATTCATCATTGGCATCTAGTTTGTCAATAATACATTTAGTATCTTTAGACTCCCTTTGTTTTTTGGCTATGTTTTCCAAAGTTAAATTAGGATTTGCCTCCAAGATATTAATGTTGTTTACAACCAAATTAGAACTAACTACTCTTGAAAGATAATCAGAAGGATTTTTTATGCCTATTATGTGTTCAAGTCTGTAGTTAAATTGCTGCAAATACATATTCTAGAGACTAGGGAAATGGTAAAATTTAATGAAAATGAGTATTTTTCTAAACATCTGAAATACATTAAGGGTCGTGCCATTCCTAACTTTGAAGTGGGAGATAAAGTATTTGTAGAAATACCTTCTCACACAAACACCTTTTGTGCAAAATATGATGGTCCTCATACAATCACTAGAAAATTGAGAAATGACAATTATCTCATTGAATTTCATGATGATAGCAGGGACTTAATTAAAAAATACCACGTTAGTAAACTGTTTTTACAAGTACCTCTAAATGCAAAATTGACAAATGCTCAAAATGAAAGTACTGGTGAAATAAATATTGAAAATGAAGTAAACAATAATGTCACAAATAACTTTTAGCAATTCAATGAATGATAAAAACTTCTACAAAAATTTTTTTGCATGGAGAAATTTGTACTAATCTGTTTTGTCAATGCATAAGTGGTCGGTGCATTTTTTTTTTTTTTTTTGTTTTTGTTTTCTATTTGGTATATTTTTGGGAAATGTATTTTCTAGTATTTTGAGAGCTCACAAAATAGACAGTCGTTTTTTGTGTGGCTGGTCCGAATCTTCGATTGTTTGTGAAAATATAGTTGGTCAAAAATATCCAATTTTTTTTTTATTTCAACTTAAGTTCACATTACCTTAGTCGGTATCTTGCTTTCATAGATCAACAGAGACTAATTTTTTTAGTGAACCGCATCAATCCACCCAATATGAATATTGACATAAATGTGAAATTGTATATTTGTTTGTTTTTTTTTCTCTTATGTATGGAATTCTGTTACATAATGAACTTTTGAACATCTTGAGTTTTAGTTTATGCACATAAACAAACTAAAAATAAAAAGACAAAAGCAACTTTTGCTCTCACAGTATAACAGCACATTCACACAAAGGAAGGACAGGAGAGGAAAAGTACATCCACGCCATAGCAGGGATTCAAACCTCCCCACCGCAGTCTAGTGGCAGTCCTCTGACCACCAGACAAGGCGGCATTGTTTTTATTGAATAATCAAACAAGCAAATTGCTCTGCTGGCACCTGATTGCTGTCAATAAATATTGGCACATTGAGCTATGTTATTAAAAAGATTTCATCACAAAAATCTCTTTGGAAATTATTCATAATAGAATAAGATGATATAGGAAACTAGGAAACTGTTTTCTTAAAATAATTTAAAAAATTACTTTGTGTAAAATCATTTCATCAAAAGAAAGTCTCTTAGAGCAATATGTTACTTGGTTAAGACAATGATTTACCTGTAAATTAAACATCGCTTTTGATTCTTGTAACACGTTTTCACTGAAATAAAATAGTTGTTTTTTTCCCCCACCTTAAATGAAATAACTAATACCATTTGGTTTTTTTTAAATAAAAGTACAATTATTTATTTTGACTTTCTATGAATAAGAGTTTTTTTGCAAAGAAATACATGTTAAGTGAAGAAAGAAATTGAAGTATTACTTTGTTTATTAAACACTTCTAAACAAAAAAAAAAGAAAACTGCTGAAAATATGTGGCTTCTATTTGGAGACGAAGAAAAGTATTTTGATGCCAAGTTGTAACTACTAAACGCTTAATAGAAGGTTATTCGTTATTTAAAGAAAATAAAATCTTCACACAATTAACAATATGTAATGGGAACTATCTTATAGTAAAATTAATGTCACTTGAAAGTTACATTGGCCCATAGGGGGTTAGTTATGATATTTTACAATGATATTTTTTAAATTCACTTTTTTAATGATCTGTAAATTAATACAGAGATTATTTCAAGCATTTGGAATTTTTCTTTGGTAATATTTTTTTCGGAAACATACTTTTTTTAAGAGACATAAAAGTTGGTGAAAAAGATATCGTAACATTTGGTTAGCTTTTGCCACATGCATAAGAGTTTGATAAATTCTGTAATAGTTGTACCCCCCCCCCCCCATGCCACTGATACAACTGCTGCATGCATGACTATGTATGTTTTGCTTTTATGTCGATTGTACAAGCGTGCCAAAGGCATATTTTTATGTCTTATTGATTTAACCATCAATGCAGGCACTAGAATAGAGAAGATGAATCTAAACTAAAATGACAATGCAATATGCAATATATAAACTTAAGTAATTTATAGATTTTTTTTATTCAGATCTGCAATTGTGTATGAAAAATAGTCAAAACTTTAAAATATACTTCCAGTTTAACATTAATTTGTTCCTTATTAAAAGTTAAAGTTTACTACATTTGAGAGCGTTTCTGGAAATCAACCAGAAGACACCATGTTATCAAGAATCAATATAGTTATTGAAATATTTGAAACTATGAGTTGGTCATAATTTTTTTCCATTGTTTGGTAATCTGTTTTCAATGAAAATCTTTGTTAATTATTATTATTTTTTAATGTAATTCTAAGTGTTAAAAATCCTTCACTTGGCAGATACATAGTGAAAATTTTGCATTTGTAGCTTATTTGTGTGTGTGTGTCTTTTATGCTACAAATTATGTGTTGTTAGTATTTATTTCCAGAAAATATGGTACAAATCTGCGGAAATAACCTACAAGCTTTCACATGAATCTGACAGTTGTCGCTGCATTAAGCTATTTTTTAAACAAATCTCTTGAATGATTATTTTCTACACACACTACTGATCAAGATTAATTCACTTTCTTGTCACAAACCTTTTTTTTCCCTCGTAAGATCAAACTTAGTTTTAGGGCATATTTAATCCAAAAAAGTATTGGTAATGATGTTGAAGATTTGAAACAAAATGTATTATTATTATTTTCACTTTGCAATCATTAAGTTACTAGAAGGGTATAAGTTCCTAGGGGGTAGAAGTTCAAGGTATGACGGGTGAAAATTGTATCTACTCTTTTACATTTTAACAAAGGAATTGCCTGTTCGGTAATATTTTGATAGTTGAGATTTTAACCCAAACAACAGTGGATTAACCTTAAATTCCAGTGGATAGCATTAATTTTCAACCACTTTTTGATTCTTCACTCCCCTAAAATACCAGTCTTACCAGCAAAACAGTTAAGTGACTAGATCCAGTTCAGCCTTGTCAAAGTAAAGCATTTCCCTGCATGTCAAACATTACGAAAAAATATTATCAAAATATCATGCTGTGGCACGAGTTTCATCGTTGATGATGTCAGCATTACTCGAACATTCGCTATTATATATATGAGGATATAAAAAAAAACATGTGTACCCTTTTTAAAGTTGCATACAATATGAAAATTTAGCATTTACAAATGGAAGCACTTGAAAAAATAATACATTTGGTTTAAAATTTTGCTCTCCATGTTTTGCCAATAAAATGTTATAGTATGCTGAAGCAAAACTTTCAGTGTTTTAATGCTTGCAATAATCTCTGTTAGGAATAATTCTATAATTTTATACATTGTTGCCACAATAGAAAGCTTGATTCTGCCACTTTCAAGTTATTATGAGGTATAATTGTTTACAACTATAGTCATTTTTGACTTCAAAGCATCACTTTATTTGCATTTAGTATAATTTACTGATGTTTATATTTTACTTGTATATATTTGATGTTTAGATGCCAAATGAATTTTGTCATGTACTGAAAAGTTAGTACTTTTGATGTTTCGTCAACTGTCTGCCATGTGATTCATTCCAGCAATTTGAAACTGTAATTATTTGCTGTAAGTTAAAATAGGTCATAGCTCTAAAATATGAGTATTTGAAGCAGTTTAATTTTAAGAATGTTTCCTTCAGCTGCTCAAGAGATTTTATAATATATACATAGAAACATGAATGTAGTATAAATAATATTTTCATATTTTTCACAACACACTTAAGATTCATTTTAATAAGAATTTTTAACTCAATTTTTACGCATGCATTTGGAACTTTTCTTGACAATCACTTTGAACTCTTACCATGTATCTGATACAAATAAAATAGACATGACAATTGCCCCAAAGCAGAATACTAGACGATGTTCTGCAACGTAAAATCATTTGACTAAAATTGTTCTGCAAGTACTTCAAGCATTGTATACACAAGCAACCAACGTGACCTTTTCCACAAATCAGGAGCCCTAAATCAAAATTGTTTCATACAAGAGGGGGTTTTTTTTTCGGTTTTTAAAACTTCACTGTTGCTATGCATTTCTGTGGAACCTAAACCGATTGAGATTTTTCTAAAACATTTAAAATGCTTTCTAAAATGCATAGAAAGGTCAACTATACAAAATTTCATAAAAATCTGAACCTAGGTGTCAAACTACGTATTTTTGGTTAATTTTACATGCATGAAGGAGCAATGAAAATGTTAATAAATAAATAAATTACTAAAATAATAAATAAAATGAGTCAAGTTAGGGCAACATGTAATAAAGCACTTCAAAACTTTCTAAATATTTGAAATATTTTCAGGATGCAAAAGGATTGAAATTTCAAACAATTTATGCAATTTTCGGCGGTGGACGCGTTCTACTGTTGGCATGTTTCCAAAACGTACGTTTATGGAGGAAATTGCAGTGGATGAAGATGGAATGGGGAAAATTAGGAAAATGGGGAACCAGAAATGCTAGAAAAATCAGAATCTTTTCAGATTTTGAATATGAAATTTTTGCAGAGAATCTGCAGAAACTGACTATTTTCTAAAAATATCTTCCAACTTAAGATAAAATTTTGCACAAATTCTGCAGATTTCTTTCAGTTCAAAGTAAATCTAAAGTTCCTGCAGATGGCTTATCACAAAGTTTTCCACCAAATTATTGTAATTTTCAAGAATTTTTGATTTTTTTTTCTAATTAGAAAAAAATCTTAATTTAAAAAAAATTACCTAATTTTTCTGAAAGAAATCTGCAAAGTTTGTGCCAAATTCTCTATCTCAAGTTAGAAGATATTTGCACAAAATCTGTAATTTCTGCACAAATTTGGCTGAAATCTGTAGAATGTCTGCAGAAAATTTGTCTGAGTTTTCCTCTCACATTTGAACAGAATTGTTCTGCAGCTCGGGCATCTGTTCTGCGACGTTCGTTGCAAATTTAGTAGTATTCTGCTTTGGGGGACAATGGTATGCATATGACCAAAGGTTTCTATTTAATTTAATTGTTTGAAGTATTAAAAGAATCTTATGCTTTAGCTCCCCCCGGACATCTAGTGTAACATAATGAGAATCTTTGTTAGTATAAAATTTTGTTGCATTTGTTGTATCTTGATAGCAAAATATTTAAAATGTATACTATGTTTAAAAATTGGAAAAAAAAGAAAGCTTTTTGAGTGAAACAAAGTACTATTGATACAACAAATTAGTGCAGTATGCAATTCATTTGAAAAATTATGTCTTTAATATATTATTTTTACGAAATTACACCATAACTTTGTGTGTAATCAACATATAAAACAAAGACATTCAGAAGGAAAAAACTATTGCTATATTATAAATTGAAGAATAAACAGATTATTTATTGAATTTTTAATGTCATGGTTTGTTTTATCCGTATTTCAATTTGTTATTACAAATGTCTGAGAATTCTAATTTTTAGTTAACTGAAATACAACAAAATTTAAAACTTCAATAATACACTCAGTGATACTGGTTGATGTGCTAACAGCATTTTTAAACTCAAATTGCAGAGAAATATAGTGCACACATGTTTTAGGGTTACAAATCCAAGTGAAGTTGATTCTTCAACTTCAGCAGGAGACAACAATAGGTACTTTGTGTGACAAAATGTGAAGTGATTACTCATTCTATTCACTTTCTTAAAAGTTATATCTTTTTTTAATGTTATTTATAAGGAGCATTTCTTCCCGATTATCTTTAATTTGCAGACAGTTTAAAGTTTTCAAATAACTTCAATGCATTAATAAAGTGATCTCTGTAATTGAAAATTGGGTATTTTCAGAAAGTCTTCGTTCCATTATCTATATCATTTTGTACTTGTCCCGTTCCATCACCCCAAAAACTTAAAATAATTCTAAAACTGGAAGATATTTATTCATTGTTTGCATTCACATTTATTACTTGATATGAGATTATTTATTACTGCAAGTATTGGTAAAAACACTTCTTTACATTGAAAGAATTTTCATTTTGTGTGAGTCCTATTCTGTCACAGACATTTTATTGCATATTTTTGGATTATTTTCTTTAAAAATATTAATTTTTTATTTTATATGTTATACCTACGACAAATCTTTACTATTGATACCAACACAAATATTCCTTATTTGTTCTATTTCTATTTATGGAATAAAACCTGCTGATAGGACTACTCTCAATGTCCTGTTCTGTCACATGGAATGGTCCATTACTGATTACTATACACCTCAAAGCTCACAAGTTTTGCATTGATAAAAAGATTCTTTGCTGATCCTAAACACATGTATAATTTTTTATTTTGCAAAATTTACACCACTGTGTAATCAGATTGAGGCAATGGGGTCGTTTCCAAAATTTTAAAAGTATTTTTTTTTTTTTTTTTGAAAGAACATGCTTCAAAATATGGGATCTGACAATTTTTTTAGTTAAGTATTTTTAAAAAATTATTTTAATCGTTTACTGTCATTCTTTACGTTTCTGCCGATGACAACACAAATGATGAAATGCCATTCATTGAGCACAAATTCGCTTTATTGATATATACAGTGGCTCCCAAAAGTGTTCGTACACCTACGACTTTCAATGAAATAGGCCATTATCCATTGATTAGAATAAATATTTCGGTATAGGTATTTTATTATAAGATTTATGATATATTTGTAACAAAACTGCATGAAAATTTTTAGTAAAACATTAAAACGTAATTTTTAAAAATCAAAAACCAAAAAGTGCTGTAAATTTTATCTCACAAAAGTCTTCTTACACTTTGAAAAATGTCAAAAAATTAGTAAATAATCTAATTTTCTACAAAGTTATTATTTAGTAAAATATCATGCAGTATCAACAACAGCTTTTAAACGTCTGGGAATAGATTTCATTGTTTTTTTCTTTTTTTTTTTGTGCTATTTCTGAGTAAGTATTCAGTTGCATTTCGTGTCTTACTGTTTCTAGTCTTACTGTTTCTAGTTCGCTTTTCTTTTCAATGGTCTATTTTCGTAATCTAGCTACCAGATATCTCCAAATATGTTCCATTAAGTTTAAATCTGGCGGTTTAGGAGATATTTCTAAGCTTTAGGACAATTTTTTAAACACCAAACGCGTGCTCCTTATCGTTATCTTGATAAAAAACAAAGTTGTTTCCAATTATCAAATGTTGAGCTAATAGTTTAAAACTGTTTTCTAAAATATTTAAATGAACAGCATGATTCATTATTTCATCAAAAAATTCCAAATTTCCAAGTCCTGATGCTGTAATGCAACCTCACACAAGAACACCTTCACCGTCCTGATTAACTGATCCAACTAAGTTCTTAAGATTAAATTCCTCATTTTTTCTTCTATTTATACTTATACAACAATTTAACCCAGAATGTTGAATTTTTTTTCATCTATAAGTAAGACGGTGTTCCAAAACGTTTTGAGCTTATTTATCATTGATATTACGAGTTAAAGCATAAGCTTACTGTTTTTCGCACGAACAAGAAAATTTCTGCGGGAAGAGCTCCCCTTTTCTCCAGCTAATCAGAAAACTTGGCGAACAATTTTAGGTGAAAATTAAACGTAAAATGTTTCATTCAATTCTACAAAAACCTTTTCAGCACTCAAATGAGTATTTTTCATAATTTTTTTAACTGTAAACCTCCGATCATGCTTTGTTAACTTTGCCAGTTGACATTTTCTTACCATGTTTTCAATCAGATTCTTGTCTTTAAAGCATTTTATCAAGCACTTCACTATAGAATGGTATAAATTACCTAATTTAGAGACATTTCAAAGCAATATTGTGAGGGGAAAAAATCAAATTTTGAATCATGTTTTTTGTTTTCTATGCATACCTGCCATTTAAAAATAATAAGCAGAATATTAGGGAATAAATAAACCAAAAAGTAACGGCAAATGACTTTACAGTGTCATTACAATGCAAAAATAATAAAAAACCATATATGATAATTTTAACTATGAATTTATTCGAAAATACTTCGGTGTACGATGACTTTTGTGGCGTATTTTTTCTCTTTCTCTTCATTTTTCGACAAATTTCAAAAATAAAATTTGGAAATATTTTGAAAAAACTACTGGGTTTCATTCAGAATGGCATAGGAATGTTGTGAAAAAAAATTGTACTTCATATTCGAATTCAGTTTTGTGTTATTTTTGTTTTACTGCAAAATTTCAAGGTGTATGACCATTTTAGGAGCCACTGTATTTATAATATATATTTATTTCATTCGCTTCTTTACTCATGTGTACTGGCAACAATATGGTTGATAGCAAGCATAGAGCGCAAAATATTAAATTTACTTATTGATTATCATAAGGTGAAAATGAGGTTGACAGATGTGCCAAAGTACATCATTTGTGATGTCATAAAGACCATGCTTTATTTTCAAAATCAGACGTCTAGAAAAATTAAAAATTAAGCATTGGGAAAATGAATTTTTTTCTTGCTGCTTGTTTTTTGCTTATTCTATCAATTTCAATGACTAAAAGTAGTACTTTTGACTGAAGGAAACAACCCCATTTTGAGTGTTAAATGCTTTATGCAAGGTGAAAAAAATACAAATAATTTAAGAAGTGAAAGATTACCTCCACCCTGCACACAGTTAATGTATGTTTTTAATAGTTTGATTAAAATACCATAAGTACTATTTCATTAATTTCTTCATACTCAGATTCATTTTTAATTTCAACTATTTATTTAACTTTTTGATATGTGTAAGTGATGAAAAACCAAATCTTAGTCTCACAGCTTTATTGTAAATCATTAAATTGAGGTCAAATTTTCTTACAAAGACTAGCTGCGTCGCCCGGCTTTGCATGGTCTACCTCAAAAATAAAAGTTGTGTCAAGTGATGCGTGTTCAACAATCAGGCTTGAACATTTTGCAGCAGATTGCAGAAAATAAGCAGAAAGCAAACATTTTAAATCCCTCGATTATGGGAAAAGCCTCAAAACAAAACCCAAAATTTTATTTGTTCATATTTGAAGAAAAAGATGACAGATTTTTCTCTTCTCAATGATTTTCTTCACGCTACAAATTTTAATAACAGAATTGTTACGGAAAGTTGAGTTGAAATACTGAATAATAATTTGAATTGTGGAAAGCCTTTGAAAATTAAGGATTCTATGTCAAAATCCAAGTATCATAATTGATAGATTTTAATTGATATCTCCACTAATTATTATAGGAGGATTATGTTAAATAGCCAATCATAAAGATGGGAAAATGACAAATCTATTAATATCTGGTTCGATGGTCAGTTCGCTGGTGTTTGAGAGAAGTAACTCGGATATGGGTACATATGTGCAGTTTTTAATTATATAAGCTGCTATTTTGAGAAACTCGTTATTTAAGGGCAAAACTTTGGGATAAAGCAGTAACTTACTGTCCTTAACCCAGGGGCAAGGCAGAACTACAGTCTGAAAACCAACGAGATGGAAAAACTTTTATCCAGTTTAATGGTGGAAATGAACATTTCTATTAGTTTTTAGGGATGCAAAATTTTGCAGATGTGTGTAAACCTCTCTAAATTAAGCAGAGTCACTTTGAAATGAGCGAAACATGCACATCAAATTTTTTACTTTTCCCCCTTATTCAGATAGACTCATCTTAAATTGGACGTTTGCAAATTCCATAGCAATCTTGGCAGACAGTAAATGCAATATACTGACAGCCTGATTAGGAAATCTAGAGACTGCAGTTTTGTCTTTATTATGGACAGTTTCATTGTTTCACTATTGAAGTTTTTCAAGAAATCGTAATCCATGTAAGTTCTAAAAATTTTAACTTTATTCTTATTAACAACATTTTCATTGAAAAATTAATTCCTTGAAATGAAACTGTTTATTTTATCATTTTCAATTTAGTTTGATCTTTAAAAAAAATTGAAATTCATAGCCCTGGAGGTGAGCTGGGAGTTGGAGTATTATAAATTTAATGGTGGGAGGGGAGACCCAGTGGTCAAACTGACAAGGGGCCCGCCTCGACTATTGATGGCCCTAGGTGGTTTCACTAACAATCATTGGTGTTTGTCATGGTAATGCACATGATCCTTCTAGCCATGAATGTGTATTTTTTTCTCTAGCTTTTTTTTTTTTTTTTTTTTTGAGCAATCACGATTGCTTATTGCTCTCACTTGACAGTTTTGAATTCCTATGATTTTATTCCCCCCCCCCCCCCGCCTCCCTCTGCAGCACCACCGTCGACCGGCCTCACGATGCTGCTCCTCTAGCGAAAACCGTCTCCAGGTTGCGTCCATATCCTGCACACACGCGCATACACACGCACATACATACACACACACTCCTACATGCGTACACACACAAGCATACACACATGCAACTACCCACAAACACACATACCCTCCCCCCCCCCTACACACACTCGTGATTGCGAAAAACACAATTTGAATTCAAGATGTCAAAATTCAAATTAATTATTTTTTTTAATTATTAGTTTGCTACTGATCTATTTTCTACATATTTTGGACAAGTATTGAACATTTTGAAAACTTTAAAAAACAAAACAAAACTCAAATTTAAAGTTTTTGCATTAGTTGTGGCATTTTGAAAAATTCAGATTAAAGAAAATCCTTTAAAAATAGCGGAAATTCGTGGAGCAACAAGCTTTCAAGCCTAAGATTCACTACATTGGAGTAATGTATGCATTGATACGTAATCTCAAAATTTAAATGTTCAGGATTTTCTGAAAAATTACTTCAGATCCTTAATTACTTCAAATAATCAAGGGTCTACTGTAATGGGGTATCATTACCCCATTTCAGTAGAAAAAGCGTTGAGTAACAACAAATTAAAAAAGCATTAAGTAAAATTTTTTTTTAATGCAGGCAACAATTACAAATATATTGCTGATTGTGGGGGAAAAAAAGGCTAGAAGTGTCTGGTGCTGTTTTTGTTGAAGAGCACAGCATTTTTGTTTTGCTATTTATTTCCTAATTTGTGTCAACCTGGACAAGAAAAGAATGCTCATGTTTTTTTATTAGTATTACTAAATACCAAAAGATTGTTTTCCCTTCCCTGTTAATATAGTGACAAATTTATGCAATGAGCCAAAAAATAAATGATATAGAAAAATGGGCTTGCAGCTTGTAAACTGTTCTGGCTTCAAACTAACCATCACTAGGTAGCTACAGAATATTTTCCTCCATTTCAACTGAATAAGCCAAATTTAACAACACATGCCTTTCTCTAGAAGCAGTAAATAGCTCAAATTTAGCACATCTAACAGTAGGGTGATTCACCAGTAAATAGCTTATACAAGCCAGTTAGACCACTGGAGCACAAAAATGTAAAAAATAAATATGAATATATTCTTTATCTGATTGCTGGAACAACTTTTTAGCAACCCATGAAATGCTCTGTTTTAATTTATAGACTAACTAAAGTTTTGATTGAAGGTTAGGATAAAACACTTACAAAGCCATTTAGAAAGTTTCAAGAAAGTCACTTTTAGTACTAGTGAGAGATGTTATGAGATGAAATGTTGAATCGTATCAATTCAGGTGAAATTTAGTTCTACAGGTTTACAGTCTGAGTAAAAACTTTAAGTCCAGTGCACTTTTTTGAGAAATTCGACACACCTTAATCTTAGAATCGAAAAGTCATATGAGTGATAATTATTAACCTTAAATACAAGTAAAAAAGACAAAAAAATTTAATTGTAAGTGTTTCATTATCAGAAAATATTAGAGATCAATATTTGAACCTGAGTAAGAAAAAAGCATATGAGGACAAAAATTCAAATATTTATAAGCTTGTGTGGGAGCCATTCCTTCAAATTACTTCAAATATTCTTGTTTTCATGAATGAAACTAGTTTTTAACAAAATTCGGGATGTGTTTTTTACCACTCATCTTCAATAGTAGATTTCAGCTCTATTGATGAAGTATAATGTCTCTCCTTTGCATAAACTCTTCTTGCTAAGTCACCCAATAAGTTCTCTATTGGGTTAAGATCTGGAGACTTAGTTGGTATTTCAAAGTTTCAACATTGTTTACTTGGAGCCTATTTGTTGCACTCTTTCTTGGATGGATAGATTCATTGTTTTGCTGATATTTTAAATTTTCTCCAGCAATAAATTCGGCATTTGGTAAAAGATGACTTGGGAGGACATTTTGATATGCTTGTGAGCTCATTTTACCTGAAACAAACGCAACTGAGCACACACCATTGTAAGCAAAGCGCTCACGAGTTCTGACAGAGCCTCCATCTAATTGGCGCTAGTAGAATATTTTTTTTCTTTTCTTAAATCATGCCAATAGTACTTCCATACGTTTGGTCCATCCAAACTCCACTTTTTTCCGTTAGAAAAAACTATTTGTATCCATTGGTTATCCCAGGTCATGATTTTCTAGCTAAAGTTGAAACGCTCTATATTGTGCATTTTCAATAACTGAGGTTTAAGCAATTTTGCAGCATTAATAAAACTTCCACACTTTCTAATTGTGTTATATATCATTTTTGACAAACATTTAAACCTATCGTCTGAACAAGTTTCCTGGTGAGTACTTTTCAGGAAATGTAAGTTTCCAAACTCTTCTTCCGTGACGCGAGGACAAAGCTTTAAGTTTTCCCCGGTTTTCTTTTTACCCTAATTGTGTTTAAATCAAACAAAAATGTTGACTTCAGTCTTCGATCTTCCTATTTTTTCGCAATAGTACGCCTACTTATCCTTGTTGAAGAAAAAGCTTCAATCTGCCCTCTTTCTTGAACAGTTAACTGTTTACCTTACAATATCGTCACAAATGGAATAAAAACTTTGAAGAAATTAATCACAAACTGCAAGTTGAAGGGTTTCCATAATCTTGTAAACTGAGATGACATTTGTTACAGAATAACTACTTGCATTTTTTAAAAAATACTAGTGGCCTCAAAGTTTTTACTCAAGCTGAAATGCTAACTTTGAATAAACCACTGCTTTTCTGTTTATTGCATGCTTTACAAATCCTGTCTGTTGCGTTATTTCTTACCAATGAACATTAATAATTAATAATACAATAATATTAAAATCCCTTTAATTTCATTTTCCTTATTTCAAAGAAAATTAAACTGGCCTTAAAGTTTTTACTCAGGCTGTATTTATTATGATATGTAGAGCATCCATGTGTTTGTTTTAAGCAAAAAAAAAAAAAATTCATAACTAACCATTTATGTTGAAGTTAAGATGTGGTCAACTACTTGTTGTCTAAAAGGCTATCATCAGCGCCAGTAATTTAAGAAAATGGTCAAGTACTAAACTTATGCTGAGGGTAACTGTTACATTTAAAGTTTTGAAATCTATGATTTTAAATAACTTCTGATTGTAACTTTCCATGACGTCCCAGGTTAAGTTTTTCCAGAAACAAAAATTAGTCCAGTAGTTGGGGAGTTGAACATGGAAGTAATTGGTGGAAAATGTTGAAATCAAAAAATTGATTTACTTCAAGAAAAGCTGAACTGGAAAACTTTTTTAGCTAGCACAAAATGCTAATTTTCTAATTCAAATTACATCACTCAAAATCAGTCGTTTCCTCTGAGTGATTCTGCTTGAAATTAACCTATCAGTATTTTTGCATTTCTTTTTAAGCAATAAAATGAGTTCTGTATAAATATTGGATCCTCTTTTCATTTATTTGTCACATTGTAATTGAATAAATTATTTTCAGCAACATCTAGTATGTCAACTTGATGATCACATAGTTGTGTAGCTGCTTCCCTAGGTAGGAAAGCACCATCATGTCTTTTAGTATTACAGCCTTCGATTCCACAGGGTCTCGGGGAGGGCCAGTGGGAGTAGGAAAGGTACGTTCTGGCTTAAAGCACTTGATTAGTGATTGGAGCCAAACTTTGAAATAAGTTGTGCGCTTAGTGTTTAACAAAGTTATACATTGTAGGTGCTCATTTTGTTCCGAAATTTAAGCTCTACAAGTTGTGTCTATATGTATGGCCCTTTGAGAGTTATTTTTGAGATAGTGTTATATCAATTTTTAAAAAAAACAGGTGTTTTTTGTCACTAATTTGAGCGTAGTGGCTAAAGCTCACTTTGTAGAAGGGTAGAACTTAGTATGGTTATTCCAGACCAGCATAACTTAAAACACTTACTAGCCCAATTACTTCCATATTCGATTTTTTTTTTCACTCCCTAACCATTGGCCTAAAATAAAGGATCTAATATTTAATTATTTTAAAAGCTAGCAGTTTTTTTTTTTTTTAATCTGCTACTACTAATAATTTATTAATTGCTAAAATTAAGTTCCCAATAAATAAATAAATAATCAGAACAAGAAAGAAATGTAATAAATGTGTGTGCGCAAGAACTGCTACTGAGAAATGTTAAAACCTTGGTTATTGTTCTAAAGAATAGTGGCTTCCAAATTGACCTAAGTAATTACTTTATTCAGAATGTACTCTAATTAATAATCAAAGTTTTCATATGAAATACTGCTAAAAGAAAAGATCAAAAATATTTTTTTTTCATTCTGATTATTGTATTTTTATGAAATGGTAAAAATATGCAGTATTAATTGTTCTATTTGAATTTGAAATTGAACAAACATGTTCTGAAATAATTGAAAAACAACAAAATTTTGGATAAAAATGTATGCAAATAGATTATTTGCTTCCTATGAATCAAGTTAAATGAATGTTTTACATTGTTTGCAAAAAGTTCCTAATTAAGAAAAAAAGTACGTAAGTTGTCAGTTTATTTCAGAAATGTATACGTTTAAAAGTACACTGTTTCATTTTAATGTATGTATATATATATATATATATATATATATTGTACTTAAAAAAGTATGAAATGCAATAAATACACATAATTTTACATGTGATACTGCATTACATTTCTCCTATGCCTTTCATGTATTCTGTAGTAACATAAGAAAGACGTTAGTACATTGAACCTTCCCAATATAAAAGAAATACTTCTGAGCTTTTTTTCAATATTATATTTTGTGATTAAATCTGAAACTATTATATTCATAACAAAAACACATTATTTCCATTTTCTTTATCACTGCTTTATTGGGAAACATGCCCAAGCAAAAATCAATGAATTTTACAAACTTATCATAAGTTCAAGTTTACTACATACCTAGAAAGAAATAAAGATCTATGGAGTGAGAGAAGTGTTAAGGAGTTGCTAAATTGTCTTTTAGGAAAACAACTTAGCATGTGCGATATGTGTTTTAACTCGAAAAACTATTTTGTTCAGAAACTAGAAATCTAGGTGAATGAAATTTACACATACAAAACAGGGATGGCCACTGTATCAAAAATTTGGGTCTGTTACACATTTTAAAATAAAATTTAAATGTTATATACATAATTTAATATTCATGCTTGGTATGTTTTTGTTCATAAAATACTAATATTTAAATAAATAGCATTAAACATTTCTCAAAGAGACTCTCACATTCTCTCAAGAGAGCCAAACAAACTGGTAGATAATGTAGAATTAATTAGCACACCTGACGAGTAATCATAGCAATGGTGCGGTTCAACTCAAAGATTAAAGACAAAGCTAGGTATTTTGTAGTTTGGCTCTCTTGGCTCCTTTAACTGGTTTTCTGCCTTCAGCTCAGTTACTTCCTATTCCGGGCTGATGAGTGCCAAAAAGCACATAACTGCAGTCCTCGGATGGAATGCCTGAGAAGCTGGAGGTGTATTTTATGTTTTTCTGCCTTAGCCCTGGCTTAGGGCGGTAATTACTACAATATACATTTATGATTTATTTCTTTTAAATTCACTTATTTTATTTATTTCTAGTCACATTGAAAGCATATACAGTATACTCCCGATTATCCGTGCTAATCACCGGGCGGCGTAGCACGGATAATCGAAAAACACAGATAATCTGAAAAATCATTTAAGGAGTATGCAGGGTAACTATTTAAGGGGAAATTAGAAAGAACTAAATAATATATATATTTACACTCACACAAACCAGGATTTTTTCTTCATAATTTATTGCTTAAAAAATTCGGTGATACATTTTTGCTTTCTTTGTTTGTTTAAATTGTTGCGTATATCCGTACGAATTTTTCTCACTGCAATTAATTCTCCGTAATCATAACCTCTTTCACTCATGTAATCCAATAAATGTTCTACAGATTGTAGAGCAGTAGAATTTGAAATTGTATTTTCTTCATGCTCTTCATCTTCGTTTTCGGTATCATCACTTGCGTTTGATTCAGTAACAGGTTCAATGATATTTTCGTCAGTTAGACATTGAAATCCTGATGAACATTCATCGTTTTTAAACCACTCTTCGACATTTTCAG
The DNA here is from genome assembly GCF_026930045.1 of Uloborus diversus. Lineage (NCBI taxonomy): Eukaryota > Metazoa > Arthropoda > Arachnida > Araneae > Uloboridae > Uloborus > Uloborus diversus. The sequence goes on from NC_072732.1 coordinate 100,119,653, forward strand.
CTTCAACTGATTCGAAACCTTCGATTTCTTTAACTTCCTCAATGTTGTTATCGATATTATCTTCGGCAATCGAAGATGATTCTTCATCCAATGACTCTTGGATGGCCCCTAATGGACAATGCAACAATAGAGCACATGAAGTTAGGGCACGTATCCGATTTGACCTCTGTGCATGGATAGTAGGGTACGCTTTGTATTACCTTGATTTTAGCACCTAAAAGAAGCTTTAAAAAAGTGTGGTTCCTAAATGATGCACGGATAATCAAGAGTATACAGTATGTAAAAAACTACTCAAATGCAAATGTGAATTGTTGATTTTTAACAGCTGATAGAGTTTAATTACACTTTCTTTGCTGACATACATCACCATTGTAGGGCTTAATTTCAAAACTCATTTCTTATGTTTAAAAACAAAATGTAGGTAGCGTTTAATCCATTATAATTAATAGATGCCAAGTAATGCTAGAGAAATTATACTTTTTCTTTTTTTTTTTTTTGTAAGATAAAAGATCTGCTTTAAACACCCCTGTGGAAGTCAAATATGATAAACACAGAAAAGGAATAAACATGACCAGATTACTTGGAAGAAAAAGCTAACATAAAGACATCAGACAAACTTTAAGGATATCTGTAAACCTCAGCATTGGGTGGGTAAACTATGTCATTTGAGTTCTAGCCACTCAAACAGAAGGAGGTGTGCCTTATCATTCAAGTTCATTTGGTTCAGATTCTTCAAACAAAAAAAAGAACACAATAATGGTAAAAATTTTAGTTTGAAATGTTTATACAAAAATAAATTTCCAGAGGACCAATATAGGTCAGTGCCAATAATGTTTGAGACCAAAAAAAATTAGAACAGGATGAAACCCATTGGAAAAGTAATTTACGGGCAATCTGAGTTCGGGAAGGAGGGAGGATGAGGCTTTAAGGGGGAGGGGAACGGTTTATCACGATTTCCGGCAAAATTAAGAGTCCTATCGAAAAAAAGTAAGTAACAAAGTTGCTGGTAATAACAAGAACTACAACTTTTGTAATTGCACTTTTTTCACATAACCTCAAAATTTATGCAAAAAAAAAAAAAACAACTTTTTGGTTTTTTATTTTTATTTCCCATAAAAAAAAGTTTTTTTTTTTTTCACGAAACTTGGTGAAAAGTTACCTTTTCATGATTTAAAGTATTTATATTTTTTTCTGTTTTTAATTTAATAAAAAAAAAGCATTGTAATTTTCAATCGAAAATTTTCACGTCAAAATATCTGATTTTTTTAAAAAATATCGTGGTTTTTTTTGTTGGAATCTCTACTTTCTGATGGTATAAAATATATATATTTATCAAAAAATGAAAAAATGAAATGAAAAAGTTCGAATTTGAAGAAAAAAATATCATTATGTAAAATGTTAATTTATTTATTCAAATTTACGCTTTAATTACTCAAAGAATGTAAGTTTCCATGTAAAATTGCTAAATTAAAAAATTGAAAATCCATGGAACATAGAGATTGCAAAAACCACGCGAAATTAGTTAACAAAAGTCGACATACAAGCAGTATGCTAATGCGCTTTTACTGCAACTACAAGCAAATCGGGCACATTTCTCAAACAAATTATGTTTTTATCGAAATCATTCTGTGTGGTTTGTTTTTGAATATGCTGTAATTTGTTTTGTGTTATCTCTTGAATTGTTATTTTGAATAGCTTCACATATTCAAAGTTCGGGTATATTGAAAAGAATGAAAGAAATATTTGATTAAAAAACGACCATTTTTCTGTATCATTCACATTTTTTTAGGTTATGTTACGTTAAGCGTATTATTTATGAAAGAAAATAATAATACTTTTATTTTATAGCTGATTGATTCAAATTAAAATACATGTAGTATTTACCTTACTTTGTAGATTCCAAAAGTTTAAATAAGTAAATTTGTCACGATTTACTTTAAGTAACTTAACCTGCACGAGTATGTTTATAAATGATGTTGTTCATTGCTCGATCGACATCAGCTGCGTAGTAGCAGCTGCTACGAAATAATCAGCAGGTAGTAAGGCCCATACCTTTCTAGACTATTTGCCTCTTCTGTATAAACTATTTTCTGAAGGCTACAATGTTCTATAGACCATTCAAGTAAAATGTTATCCTCACATATAGAATAGTGAATATCACTGATAGACTAATGCTCTGACGTCACCATGAAGAGGAGTGTAGACAATAAACACAAAAAATTTAAGAATTTATCATCTTCTTTAATTCATCGAACTTGTCAAAGTCAATATAATGATGAGACTGCAATAGCTACGTTTCATACTTCAAGACAAAGAAAATCAAAGGAAGAAAAAGAAATAAATAAAGACGTTCTCACATTTAATTTCAAAAAAAAAATATGATCGGTTCAAAATAACAGTACAAGAGATAACACAAAACAAATTACAGGATATTCAAAAGCAAAACACACAGAATGATTTCGATACAAACATTATAATTCGTTTCAGAAATGTGCCTGATTTAGTTGCAGTAAAAGCGCATTATCATACGGCTTGTTTGTCGATTTTTGTTAACTATTTTCGTGTGTTTTTTTGCAATCTCTATGTTTCATGGATTTTGAATTCTTTAAGTTTAACATGGAAACTTACATTTTTTGAGTAATTAAAGCGTGAATTTTTATTAATAACTTAAAATTTTACGTAATGATGAGTTTTTTTTCCAAATTCGAACTTTTTCGCGATTTTTCATTTTTTTGCAAAATTTTCCAATACTATTGTACATATTTTTTTTATACCATCAGAAAGTAGAGATTCCAACAAAAAAAACACGCTCTGATTTTTTTTTTTTAAATCAGATATTTTGATGTGAGGTTTTTCAATTGAAAATTGCAATGCCTTTTTTTTACTAAATCAAAAATAGAAGAAAAAATAAATATTTTAAATAAACAAAATTAGTGTATTTGAAACACAAAGGTAACTTTTCACTAAGTTTCGTGAAAAAAAATCGTTTTTTATGGGAGATAAAAATAAAAAAACAAAAAGTTGGTTTTTTGAATTTTTTGCATAAATTTTGAGGTTTTCTGAAAAAAGTGCAAACACAAAAGTTGTAGTTCTTTTTACCACCAACAACTTTGTCATTTACTTTTTTTCCCATAGGACTTGTAGTTTTGCCGGAAATCGTGATAAACTGATCCCCCCCTTAAACCCCCCTCCTCTCCCCTTCCCGAACTCAGATTGCCCATAAATTATTTTCCCTATTAATTTTATTATATTTCTTTACTTTTCCGATGGGTTTCATCCTATTATAATTTTTTTGAACTTTTTACCATTTTCAAAGGTATTTGGCACTGGCCTAATATGTACAAGTTTATGAAATATGAGGTATCAAGAGCTAGAATGAAACTTAGTTAAGCAATTCTAGGTTTCTTTTCAGGTGGTGGTTTCATAGCTGTTCTTTGGATAGGAGATTGTGTTGTTGAAGTAACTACAGTGGATGCTTGTGCCGTTGTTGAAGTGACTGCATTTGTAGTTGTAGTAACAGCGTTGGCAGCTGTAGTTGTTGTTGGTACTGATGCAGGAGGTGGTAAAGAAACTGTTGTTGCTGCAGTTGTAGTTGGTGGAGTGTCAACTTTTTCTGTTTTAATTTCGGTTTTAGATTCTACCTTGACTGTTGCTACATTGGCCTCTTCTGGAAAATAAGACAAAGATTGGTTTAATCTATGAAGTTTAAAAGTGTAAATGTTACTTTTTCAATGGAAGAAGAAAAAAATCTGTTGAAAATGCTAATTTCTAGTATTGGTTGCAATATGAAAATAATAAATAGAATAATTAATAGCAAACTCCACTCCACACAAAAAAGGATGTGTGAATAAAAAGTTGCAAACTAGGTTGTTAGAAGGTGTTCAATTGAAAAAAATGGACTAAATTACTAGCTTGGAACTTTTGGTGATTTTTTTATGTCTAGATAGAAGAAAAGGTCTTTTTTTTTAAAACTTTTGTTTTAGTATTTGCATTGAACTTTATGATCACATAAGTAATTGTACAGCCCTATTGATTCAAATGTTGCCATAAAACCCTTGATGCCACTTGACTAGGCTCAAGAATATTTTTTTATTTCAAATGGCAACCAAACTGATAACAAAGACAAAAGTAACTAGAAATGAAGAACAGGGAAAAAGAACAGCCATTGTCTCATTCAACTTCTTGCTTACCATATCAACCAAGGAAGCGCCACAGAGTGCTCTACAATAGGAAATATGGTGACTGTCCATAAAGATGTAATAATCCTGGCAAAGGGTACATTGAAGATCCACACAGACACCAATTTTAACAAGATGTCCAGCCAAGCAGTCATGTTTTATTAAACACAGCAACCGCCTCATTGTCCTCATTTTGCTGGATGGCAGGGCCATCCAGGAAAAGTATGTTTAGAAAACGAATTTTTGATGAGCCGTTTTGCCGTACAAAATGGAATGTTGCTGCATGTTCTTTGTCAGACACCAGTATCCCTCTAAGCTATTGTGTCAGCACATTCATTGCCAGTGGCCTGGGATCCACTGGGGAAAGATGACCTAATTCATTAGTTAATTTTTTTCCTCTCCATTAAAGGCTGTAAGGAAAGGCCGAAGAATATTTAAGGCCAAAAAGATTTTTTTCTTCAATGCAGTTATTTCTACTTCTACTCCATTGTAACTGAAGCCATGTGTTTCAGGGTGAAAAGCAGCCATCTTTTCTAAGCTGTTGACGGCATTTCGTAAAGAAAGGCAGGAGTTTTTTCGCATTATGGATTTTATGTTAACAGGGAAATGCTGGAGTCTAACGTTGTTCCATGCTTTATTTTCAGCCCAAACCAAATGAGCAAGCCTGTACAATAAAGCTGAAGTACAACAAGTGACAAAAGGTTTTGAAGCTTCTCTAGCAGAGGTGGATTTTACCCATACAGATCTTCAAAGATGGAAAAATTGAGGCTGCTTCTTGACAAGGCTAAGGCAACTAAGAGTATCCTTTAATATCAGGAGGTGCTCAATTAAGCAAAAACATTAACAGTTTTAAACTTACATTTAAAAAAAAATTTTCAATTTAGCCACATCAAGTATTATATTTTATTTTCTACTGAAAAGCAGACAAAAATCTAATAATCTAACAAAAGCAACTTTTAAAGTTTGTTCTTAACAAACAAAACAGGCAATTTAGAAAAAATAAAGTTAAACAGATGAAATGCAAGATCGGGAGGCGGGTTGTGAGATAGTTCTCATATGCAGCAATTTATATGAAGAAATAATCATCAATGAAAAAATTTAGATTTTTGAGAATATTTGATTGAAATTTTAGTAGAAAAAAAATGTTAAGTGTGCGAAACAAGATTTTAACTAAAAGCTCTTGGAGTACAGAGAAACACAAAATATTTAACTGTAGATATCCAAGCAATATTAATTACTTTTCTCCCTATTAAGAGTTTGCAATCTTTTCTACATGCAAAGCATAAAGGGGAATTTGAATTTTAGTCCATTAAATGAATGCTAAACACATTTTTTATGAGAAAAAATACCTGTGGTTTGCTTCTCTAATTGGGGAGGTGATGGAAGTTTAGGTGGAAATTTTTTTGCAAGTTCCCCAAGAAGAACATCAACACGTCTACGCTGGAAAACAGAACCTGGCTCTTCTTTGACTTTCACCTTTTCTAAATAAAAATAATAAAAAAATATATTTATTTTAACAAAATATTAAGTTATGGTTTTACTTTGGCAACAAAGCATTTACTTTAACTAAATACAAATTCCAAAATTTTGAGGGAATTATTAATTCTGGACAGAATTTTTCTCATGAAAATAAATAAACTTTTTATCTGGAAAAGAAAACATTCAGATATTTTGGTTTAAACATTGTTCTGTTTAGAAGCTATGTTTTAAACCAGAAACATTATATAGGATTTACTCCAGGAAAAGTTTTGCAGGAGATAATAAAAATGGGCAAAAATATTAATCTTCCCATAAAAATAGCAATTTTCCTCTTACTGGGAAATTTAATTACAGTAGAAACCCGATTTAACGTCTCCTACATTTAAAGTTTTTTCTAGATTGTCTTGCATTCCTTCAATGCAGTTAGTTTTTAACTGAACAATGCTCTGTCACACACATCAATGGTGTCAGGGGACTTCCTCATCCTCTTTATCAACTTCTCTGTGCTACGTTATGCCTCGATTTGTCTCAAATCCAGCATATCTGGGATCATTTAAGAAGCAAATTAGACAGCCTATGAGTCTGATTGAATTAGTGGTGTATAAACAATAACTGTGGTATGAGAAGACGTAGGACATTATATGAGACTGCCACAATGCTTGACTGTATCACTTAGTACATTCACACTAGAGATGGTTCACCAGGGTACTCAAACATCCATTTATTTGGTATTTTTCCAGTAATAAATGGTCAACTTTGCTTTCATTTTGAAATCACTTTCTAATATCAGTGTTCCTACCACATTTGTTTTGTTTCATTCCGACTACTTCGTCTCAGGGTTGCACTTTGTGTGGCCTAGCAGTGTACTTTATGCTATGCTTTAAAAGAACTGAATTCATACATCTTTTTTTAAATTATGAAATGTTACCTGTTTTTTCCTGATCTTTGAATTCCCACCAATAACCTTTAGAAGGATGGTATTGCGAATATGATGCAGCTAGAAGAAAAAATAAAATTTAAACATATTTAATTTTAACATAAACTTAACTTTTAAAACAACCTTATTTTAAAATTGATCAAACATAACTATGAATGAGATATTTTTTAATTAAGCACTTGGGAACATCCAAGTGCTTTACATACGGATTGTTGGTAGGAGTTTTCTTTTCTTAAATTTAAACATGAAATACAGTACAGTCTCGAAAATCTGAGGTAATTGGGGCTCACACCAGCTTGGGTTACTAAAAACTCGGATTATCCAAAAATTCCTAGCGATTAAAATTTTAACACTAGTGACCACATAAGAACAGGTACCTTTTACTTCCTTGTTTAATGAAAAGCATGCATTGTCTTCACGAAAAATTTATCACTCAAATTTCAATATAAAGTTCCATTTTAATTATCTGTAAAAACAGTTTGATAAGTTTTTTTCATAATGTCTAAACGTATATGCGTATGTATGTAAATTTGCAGGTAACCGAAATAAGCATTTCTATTGTTCCCGAATCCATTTTGATAAAATTTATCATAACACTTGTTTGCGAGTGTGTGCATACCTTGAAGAACACAAAACAAAGTCTTACAAGGCTTAAATTTCTTATATACGACTCTAGCGTGTCAAGTTGTCCACTTCTCTTTCTCTTGCTGATTTTAATCTGATATTCCAAAAGGGTTGTTTATTTGTTCTTCGTGGCAAAACTGTTAATTTCAAGAACATTTTTCTGGCAAACCGTCCTCAGTAGTCAATGAATATTTCTTGCCACATGGCAAGTGTTGTTGGTAAAGACCTCTCAACGCCTTTTTATCACTTTAATAGCTAAGGAAGTTTTGGAATTGCAAAAGATTTAGAGGTTCAGATTTTAATGCCATATATATATATTTATACTTTTTTTTTTTTTTTTTTGAGCTATTAAACATGTACTTTAAAATATTTATAAAGCACCTCGAATTAAACGGAACCTGTGACTTTTGAGACTCTACTGTAAAAGTCAATTCATAAAGAATCTTTATAAAAACAGCCCGAAGTCAAAAAAAGCAGAAAAATTGCGTGACTTAAAATTTGAATATATATATTTTTTTTACATTACACGAAATTATATTGATACTATACTGCCTTTTAAATATTAATAGATTTTTTTTTACTAGTAGAAATGTTAACAAATGAATAAATAAAATAAGCTTGCATTTATTTAAGATTATAACAGATATATCACTTCCATTTACCACTTTCAATTTCCCATAGCTCACAAATCAGGTGAAATTAAAACTTCATAATGTGACATCTAATGCTATAAAACTTCCATATTATTAAAAAATTTAATACAAGCTGAAACATTGGGCACCATAATTACAAAATGGCATTATCAGTGTGGCTAACCTTCGAGAAACAATTTGAGGAGCATTTTGAAATTTTGTGGAGCAGCTAGGTATAGTCTATAAAAATCATTAAAAAACTAAACCCAATCTAAAATTTTTTGAGCTTTGATGGTCATTTTAAGCAATAGCATAAAAATGATTATTTTTAAATTGATAAAAAAGTTTTAAACACTATGTCATGACTTGAGAATATAAGCATCTTTAATTTCCTATATTTACATGTCTGTCCTAATAAAATATCACAGTATAGTTAAAATAAATTTGAATTTATTAAGATCTTCAAGAGCTATAGCTTTGGTAAGCCTGATAAGCATATTAAAACTAGATTTGAAGAATGATGTTGGCTTAAATTAACTCGGATGGATTATGATAAACATTTTTGAATAGGCGTGGCAGTCTTCATTAAAAAAAAAAAATAAATAAACAAATAAGGTATAAGAAGGGTTGAAAATATTAGTCTACAAAAAGGTATTAATGTCTAACTTTCGGCAAAAATTAATTCTGTATGTAATGTACACATGGTTTAAACTTTTAATTATTCATAGTTGAAATCTTAAAGGTCGTATAATGAGTCGTATTTGTTATTAGATTTGCATGTCGTGTAGAATTTTTTTTAAACTTCATCATAAAGTAATACATTTTCTTGTTTCCAATTTAGAAATAACAAAAAATAAAACTTTGCTTTGAAATCATTTTTATTACAGATAATACACGTGTAAAATTTTTCTAACATACAAGTTAAAAAAGAAAATATTAAAACAGGGCCAGTTTGACTCAAAAAATAAATAAATGAACTTAAATAATCAACTTAAAATTTTACTTTAATTCCAGAAATAAAGGTACATTTTTTTCTCTAAAGATGCAAATTAGCATCTTAAATACAGGGGTGCCCCCCCCCCCAAAGAGCAAGGTCCCATCCCCTAAAAACCATAAATACCCCCCAAATAGAAAGCCCCCGCCCAAAAAAAGAGAAAATACCCCTAAAACACCCCCTTCCCTAGGTGGGCAACCCAGTTAACAAATTAATAAACTTATGCTAAAATAATCAACTGAAAATTTTACTTTAATTCCAGAAAACAAAGATTTACTCACTCCAAAGATGCAAATTAGCATCTTAAATACAGGGGTGCCCCCCTAAGAGCAAGGGCCCACCCCCAAAAACCATAAATACCTCCCCCCCAAATAGAAAGCCCCCTAAAAGAGATAAAAATACCCCTAAAGCATCTCTCCTAGGTGGGCACCCCAGTTAACAAATTAATAAACTTATGCTAAAATAATCAACTGAAAATTTTACTTTAATTCCAGAAAACAAAGATTCACTCTCTTAAAAGATGCAAATTAACATCTTAAATACAGTATTAAGAGTCATTCTCAACGCGTTCACTTTTTAAAAACAAATAAATAAACTTACGCTGAAATAAATAATCAACTTAAAATTTCCCTTTAATTCCAGAAAATAACGATTCACATTATTAAAAAATGCAAATTAATATCTTAAATATATTATTAAAAGTCATTCTCAACATGTTAAAAAAAAATTTTTAAACATAAATAAAATTATACTTAAATAATCAACTGAAAATTTCACTTTAATTTCAGAAAATAAAGATTCACATTCGTAAATGATGCAAATTAACATTTTAAACAAACTAGTAAAAGAGAAAGCATCATCGAAAAGTTTATGGAACAGTGAAAGCTTTAACTGGAATTTTTGCAAAAGTAATACAAATACAAATACAAATGTGACGACCAGCAACAGGCTCTGGGCCCAGCTAGGCTGGTCCTAGTCAATTAATTAGTCCCCAATGAAGATCAATGGCCCTCTTAAAGCTATCCACTCCCTTGCTCATTACCGCCTCTTCCGGTAAGCTATTCCAAGTGCCCACGACCCTGCTAAAGTAGTAGTTTTTCCTGATTTCCAAGTTAGCCTGAGATTTAAATAGCTTAAAACAATGACCCCTTGTCCTGCTTTTCCGGCAAAAATTTAATCCATTTACATCTTTCATTTTGATAAATTTAAATAACTGAATCATGTCCCCTCTGACTCTCCTTTGCTCCAGGCTATACATGTTAAGCCTATTAAGTCTGGTATCATAATCTAAATCTGAGAGTCCCCTTACTAATTTAGTTACCCTTCTTTGAACCCTTTCCAATACAAAAATATCTTTCTTCAGATAAGGCGACCAAAACTGAACAGCATACTCCAAATGAGGTCTTACTAAACTCCTATATAAAGGCAGAAGAACTTTCTTAGATTTGTTTGAAATAGATCTATTGATGAACCCAAGCATTTTGTTGGCTTTGTTACTAGCAATACTGCACTGTTGACTAAACTTGAAGTCCTGATTTATAAAGACACCCAGATCCATAACATTTTCTGCCTGATTTATGACTGAACCCTGTAAACGATATCTCATTCGCTTATTTCCATGACCTAAGTGTAGCACTTGACATTTCCCTACATTAACTGCCATACCCCATTTATCTGCCCACTTAGTAATATGATCTAAATCCTCTTGCAGCTGTTTTACTTGTTCTTAAAATTCAAATGTCGTTTGTTAAAATTCAAAATTAAACCCTCATTTCGTACTGTATAACCCCACATCAACCCCGGATATCTCTCACATTTTTACCGGATATCCTGCAAAAAACTGTCAAATATCCGGATCAGGAGTGGCTTGCCGGATCGGATACCTCATAGTTCCAGATAGTTAAAAAATCAGCCGGATAGTTACCGGATATCCGGTGCATCCCTACTATTAAATGAACTTACAATTCAAAACATGGAGGCACCGGCGAGATTTGTTTATTAATTGTTGATGTATGCATCATAAATCAAGTTAAATTCAGTAGATCATTTCCTGGAAAGTAGAATGTTTATTATTCTTACTAGAATCGAAAACGATAATGATCTTGATAATGATCTTAAAAATCGAAACTAGATGTATTCTGAAAATGAAATTCGTCTGAAAGAATTCTTAATCTTTTGATGTGTTTATTATTCTATTATTTGAGTCCAGAAATGTATGTCAATTAATTCAAAAATATTATTATTTGTGAATTCGAAATGCAAAAAGTCTGAATTAGTAAAATTGAAGATTTTGTTTATTATTCTGAAAGACTTATTTATAGTAACTAATTCTGAAAAGCTGTATTTGAGTTGTATAGTTGGATTGGGTTATTATTTAAAAGATGGCTCCTACTAAAGAAAAAAGTAAAATACCATTAGTGTTCCAAACTCAGATAAAAGAAATCAAAAGGTATTCTGAAAGTGTTGATAATGTAATAAAGTCTAATAATAGTCAGAAAGTTCTTGCCTTAAAAGGTAATGTATTAAAATGTCTAGAAAGGTTAGAAGACAATTATTATGAGTTTTCTGTTTCGGAAAACTTTGTGGAAGATGTGGAATATGAAAACTTTACTAATTCCAAAGATTTGGCTGATTTGGCATTGGAAAAAATTGAGTCATATTTGACTAGTATTAATAGCAAGCTACAATTCGAAGATAAATCGAAAGTGAATGCTTATTCTAGCATAAATCCTCCTAAATATGATCTCCCACAATTCGCAGGTGATTTCAACTCTTGGTTGAGCTTTAAATCTATATTCTCTAGTTCAATTGATTCTAATGAATCTTTAACAGATATTCAAAAACTGCAGTATTAACAAAATGCTGTCACTTCAGATGCTTCTAGATTAATAAAAGGATTTGCAATAACTCCTGAAAATTATAAACAAGCATGGGAAACACTGTTGAATCGTTACGATAATCAGAGAGAATTGGCATTTTCCCAAAGCAAAAAGTTCTTCTCTCTAAAAAATGTTAAACCTACTTCAGAATCAATTTGGGCCATTATAGATGTTTGTATTCAAGTACTCAGAAATTTTAAAACATTAGGATTAGAATGCAATCAATTGGTAGAACTTTTATTAGTATTTTCTCTTCAAGATAAGTTGGAAGATTCTATCAAAGTCAAATGGGAATTAACTAGGACTCGACCGATGCATCGGCCTGGCCGATGCATCGGCGCCGATGGTTCAACAATTTAGCCATCGGCATCGGCATCGGCTGCCGATGCTAACTTGCAGGAAACATCGGCCCATCGGCCTTAAAGACATCGAAAAGCCGATGGAATTGGCCGATGTTTTTGAAAAAAAAAAGGACCTTTGTTGTTTTACTTTTTAATACAAAGTAAAGGGAGTTATTGTTTTCAAACAAAATTGTTTACTTAAATTTCAGTATGAATTTCTATTTTAGTCACCCCTGAAAAAGTTTTTAATACTGCATTCAGGTACTAAACAAGTTAATTATTGCGTTGTTTCTTGCGGCTGGATGTACGTATATACCTTTTATAAGTCATAACTCAAAAATGGTAAGTTGTAGAAAGCTAAATTTTCGCATGTGGGATATGCGCACGTTACAGTTGTGCACTTCCCTTTTCATTTTCGATCGGGTGTTCTAAAAAGCCTATTAACTGATTTTTTGTGGTTATTAATTACTTATTTCAATGCAAAACTAATATAGCGTTTCATACTGACGATCATTTGGTGATATATTGCAGAATTGGAGATCATGGAAACAAATATGAGATGGCGAAACCGGTTTTGTTTCCTTTTGTTAGATTCCCATTGAACCGACGGTAATTTTTCATTTTTCGATGTTTGTAATATGAACCACAGTAGTGCAGTATTTTCTGTATCGCTTCGGCGGAGCTACAAGTTTGGGGCCCGTCGAAATACATTTTGTGGCCCTATTTCTCTATCACAGAAGTTATAAAACATTTATCATAAGCATTTTTGTAACTCCTACGGTGCCCCTATGGTTATGGGGCCTCTCGCGCAATTACAACATTTGCTATATTTTAAATCTGCCACTGCACATCAAAACAAACTCGGGTGCTGGTTTTCAAACGGTTTTTTTGCTCAATGTTTATGATTATTTTGAACTCTATTTTTTACGACTATTTTTTGTATTTCCGAGAACACTTGCGTGCCCCTACTCCCACTCCCTCAATTTCTGAAAGTAAACTCTAGTTGTAGTTCTGAGTAATTTAAAACTAACACTATTCATAAAATTAGAGATTTTTTTTCAAGCTTTATCTATTGTTTAGGAAGAATTTAGAGCACTAATGTAAGAAATTGATTAAAGATGTTTTGAATGGTGACATAATACGGAAAACAAAGGGACTTATGAATTTTTTCTTCGGAAATGCTGGAGTAGATTCAGAAACTCTTCCGAGGTGTTGGTGGTAGCGGTTCTGTACTAAAAAAAATTAAGCCGAAGTTGGGGCCGAAGTTTAACGTTGTGAGTTACTCCAAAATCAGAGAGTGACCCCCTCTAACCCACCCTCGTCGTTTCAAGCATTTCTTAAATAATTAGCGATTATTTATTTTGGTCAAGAAAAGTCATTTTGTTTATTTCTTATACTTGTTTCACCTATATTTTGTAATGCGCCATCTTTTTTGCATCATTAGTAGCGATCGATTTTTTTTTCTGTTGTAAGTAACTATTTTTATGTATTTTTATAAAATCAATGAATAAGTTATTTTCGTTTTCATCATATGTTTAATAATATGTTATAGAAAAGTTTCAAGGATTTTCTATTATGCAATTTTTTAAATTTCAGAAAATTATTGTTAAATTGAAGACTTTAATTTGAACTTGTTTGTAGTGCTTCATAAAAGATTAAACAATCAAATTGTTCAATATTACGTGTACAAACATCAGATCAAGTATAGTATATGTATTCAGTTATTAACTTGGTGTAAATATTGAGTTTGTTTATTGTAGCTACGTTTTAAGAACTTCGCTCTTTTCATGGCTATTTCTTTTTTCCGCAAAATTTATGTCAGTTATACATTTTATGAAAAATGCAAACTTTTCTATTCATAAGTATAAAAATATTCCTATTATGATTTAATATTCTAATTTATCTGTTACCTTTTTTGTTTAATTTGATGACTAAAAAATGTCTACGTGCAATCTTTCCACTTTAATTGCGTAATTTGTTGACGGTTTCATAGTTCTATTCTTATTATTTTTTTGAATGATTAAAAACCGTAATTTAATTTTTTTTACTATGTTTAGTGTACCTAAATCAATACATTATTACAATGTTACTGAAATCTTAGTTATTTGTTCAATTTAAAAAAAATCAGTTGGTTATTAAACAGTCTCTTTGCTTTTCTTACTTTTTTTTTTTTTTTGGCTGTTGTTCTTTGTCTTCCATCATACAGCAGTAAAAAAAGGAGAAGCATAACTACACCCTATACAGATTGTACGTAGTAAGATCCAAAAGTTCGGGGAACCAGCTATATAAAACCTTTCCCTGAATAGTTCACATCACCGAAGCACATCCACCTTCAAAAAGTCATCTTGAGGGACTGTGTACTTCTGCCAGTGTTCATATAACTTTTGGAAACACTCCTGGAAGCCATTTTTCGCTACCTTCTGTGATGCAGTTTTATCTTCTCCTGACGGAAGAAAACAGCATCCATGCAAATGTTTTTTTGCTGGGAACAGGTAAAAGTCACACGGAGCTAAGTCCGACGAAACGTTATATTATTTGTTTGTCATATCAGTATTGTCCAATCGAACCGTGCATCCTCAACATGAAAGTCGCCTTTTTCCAAACGATGAAGTTAAAGCAGCAGCGCAAGAGGCCTTACAGGAGGTTGCGATAAATGTCTTCCAGGAATCCTTCTAAAAGCTATACGAACGTTGGCAGAAGTGCATAGTCGTTCAAGGTGACTATTTTGTAGATAGATGTACTTCGGCAATGTGAACTATTCACGGTAAATTTTTATGCAACTTGTCCTCGAACTTTTAGATCATACTACTACGTACGTATGAGTTTTCAACTTACTATTTCATAACTTTTTGAGTGACGTAAGTTTACGCCCATGAAGACATCACAAGAGAATTTGCGATAATTAATTAAGGAGGCGTTCAAAATGGATATTTCGGTCATCTATATGTTCTTAGGTACATATGCATGTACATATGCGCCGAAAAAACTTGTGAAGTTTAAATTGGATGATCGTAAAATAAAAATTTAGATCGAAATCTGATTTTTTTTTTGGGGGGGGGAGGGATTTTAATTCCTTATTCGTAGAAAGGAAGTAAAGTGAAATGAATCAATGATCCTTTAAATCCCTGACAATCTTATCAATTTATTTCTGTTAGATTCTTTTTTTTTTGCCATCGGCCAACAGCATCAGCCATCGGCCATCGGCAATCGGCCATTTGGAGGAAAACAATCGGCCATCGGCCGTCTTTGAACAATCGGCATCGGCCCATCGGCCAAAAAATGCCATCGGTCGAGCCCTAGAATTAACCCTTGAAGATAAAGATTTTCCTTCGTTAAATAAGTTTCTTTCATTTCTTGAAAAGCAAGCCAGAAGTCTTCAAGGCATCAAAATTACACCACTCAATGAAAAATCAAATAAAGTAACTCACAAACCTTATTCCCTGAAAACTACTGTAGAGTCAGATGACTCATGTAAACTTTGTTCTTCATCTTATTCATTACATAAATGTGTGAGGTTTTTAAAGATGAATATAAATAATCGCTGGAATTTTGTTAAAAAGTCCAAGTTATGCTTTAATTGTCTTCAAGGGAATCATAATGTTTCATCATGCAAATTTACAACTTCTTGTCGTGCTTGCAGGCAAAGGCATCACACAGTACTTCACCAGTTCCAAAGTAGTCCTAAAGAAATCCCTGTTTGTAATTCAAATCAGAATCTAGCTGCTACTAGTGACCAGAATGTAGTTCAGCCATTGGCTACATCTCTGGAACAGTTTTGCCTTGCAGGACAAATGAATGATTCCAATTCAATTTTGCTCTCTACAGCCATTTTTAGAGTTAAGAATAGTCAAGGACAATATGTAAACTGTCGAGCCTTGATTGATGGCGGGTCTCAGACCTCTCTAATTACAGAATCATGCTCAAAAAATTTAAACCTTCCATTTTATGATTCAGAAAATACTATTTTGGGCTTAGATAACAGAGTTGCTGCTTATGCTACTAAACGAGTAGCAACTTTCTCCTCATTTTAGTCAGGATATCTTTGCCGTAAATGCTTTAGTAGTAAAGGAACTCACTTGCAATTTGTCTAACTTCATAGTTTCAAAATTCCATTGGCCTCACATTAACGGACTTCAGTTAGCTGATCCTTCATTTTTTATTAGTCGTCCTGTCGATATGATTCTGGGAGCTGATATATTCTTTGATTTAATTCAGTAAGGAAAAATATCTGGGACTAAAAATCAACTATCTACTCGAAACTCCAGGTTAGGCTGGTTGCTTTCTGGAAAAGTTTCCACAGCCTGTCAGAGCAAAAGGAAGGTCAAGTCTTTAATCAATTGCCGTGCACTGCTCGACTTACAAAAACAAATAGCCAAGTTCTGGGAAGTTGAGTTAATTCCAGATGCTAGTAACCTCTCAGAAGACGATCAAGAAGTCGAAAAATTCTACCTAGACCACACAAGGAGAAATCGTGATGGTAGATATGTTGTAAGTCTTCATGTCGAAAACGACAATGCATTGGTTGGGTGATTCTAAAGTCCAAGCCAAGAGACGATTCTTCTCGTTGGAAGCGCCTTCAGGACAATCCAGAGCTAAGAGATAGATATGTAAAATTCCTGCAAGATTATGAACATCTAGGCCATATGCAACTTGTCCTAAATTCAGAACTTTCGAAACCATCATCTAAGTGTTTTTATTTACCCCATTTTGGTGTTGTTAGGGAACAGAGAGAGACTACAAAGTTACGAGTATTCTTTGATGCTTCTGCCAAAACTGATTCAAAATTATCCTTAAATGACGTTCTTCATACAGGCCCCAAGTTACAAAATGAACTATTCAATATTCCATAAAAATTCAGATGTCACAGGATTGCTTTAACAGGCGATATAGAGAAGATGTTTAGGCAAATTCTAGTTACTGAAGATGATGTAGACTTTCAACGAATATTCTGGAGGGAGAGACCTGAAGAACCGTTAAGAGAGTATCGATTACTCACTGTAACATACGGCACAGCTTGTGCCCCGTATCTGTTCATTAGAACAATTCAGCAGCTAGCTAAGGAAGAAATCAAGCAATTTCCAGAGGCATCTAAAGTTGCTCTAGAGGACGCCTATGTAGAAGATCTTCTAACAGGAACAAATTCAAAAGAAGACACCAAGAAATTAATAAGTCAAGTAATCAAACTCATGAAGAAACTAGGTTTCCCGAATCGAAAATGGGCATCCAATGACTCATGTGTGCTGGAATCATTACCACCAGAATTACGAAGTTCTTCAGGATCTCTGCACATAGAAGAGGATCATTTGATGAAAATCTTGGGAATCATATGGAATTCAAAGGAAGACACATTCAGAATCAACATAAATCCACCAAGTGAAGTTAGGAAAACCAAACGGCAACTCTTATCAACCATCGCCAAGATTTATGATCCCCTTTGGGGTTCCTGTCACCAATGACAATTCAGTTGAAGATCATGATGCAAGATATCTGGAGAGAAAACATCTCTTGGGATGATCCAGTCACAGACTGCATTTCCGAATCATGGACCCAATTCAAGAATCAAATGAAGCACTTGGCAGAGATTCAGATTCCAAGATACTTTTCAGGAGATGCTACAGCAAAGCGAGTTCTTCTTATAGGTTTTTGTGATGCTTCCCAGCGTGCATACGCTGCTGTTTTCTACTTAAGAGCTGAGCTGGTTACTGGAAAAGTCCATGTTTCCATGATAACATCTAAGACAAGGGTAGCTCCTGTAAAATCGATAACCTTGCCCAGACTCGAACTTTTGGCAGCTCTACTTCTTTCTGAACTCTACGTTGTTGTGTTAGAATCTCTGAGAGAGGTAATTCAAATCGATAAGTCATTTCTTTCCTCAGACTCCCAAATTGTTTTGGATTGGTTAAAATCATCTCCCAGCAGATGGAAAATCTTTGTTGCCAATCGTATCTCAAAAATTCAAAAAATGACTTCTGAAGCATCCTGGCGTCATGTGAAGAGTCAAGAACATCCTGCCAATTGTGCTTCATTAGGTATTGCAGCTTCCAAGCTAAAAATTCATAAACTGTGGTGGTCTGGGCCACAGTGGCTAAGTCAGGATTCTTTACACTTTCCATCATAGGTGCAAGTTTGGTGATGTGTTCAAGACGGAAAACATTTTCAGCTCCCCCCCCCCCCCCGCCCGCATGCAGGCTTAAGGAAAAATTTATGTGTATTAATGTTGTAGATTTTAACAATGCCAGTTTTCAAATATGTGTTTGATTTAAATTTTAAGCCTTTAAATTGTAATATTTAAGCGTTTTGACATCATAATTCCAAAAAATCTAAAATCCAGCAATGAGTGGAGGAGGGGGGGGGGGGGTCTGGGGGACTCTCCTCAGAAATTTTTTGAAATTGAAGTTCAAAAAACGCCATGGTATGCCATTTCTGTAAAGTTTTGGGAAAGGAGGGGTTCAGGGACTCTTACATCAATTATTTCAAACTGTTAGTTCCAAAATAACAATATTGAGCAGCCTTCAAAAATATTAGAGAAAGGGGAGACGGTGCTCTGGGCCCTCCCAGAAACCAAAGTTTTAAAAATGAAATTGTACTCCATCTTTCATAACGTTTATACACTTTTTGAATGCACTATGGAAGGGATGGAGTTCAGGAACCCTCCTCCAGTCTTCAAACATATTTCGAAATTGAAGTTCCAGAAACGCAATTTTAGACAATGTTGGATAATGTTAGGGGTAAAAGCGTTGGCAGCGCTGCACCATTAGTTTTTGCCGATCGTAAACATTTTTATTGTAGCAATAAAATCGCTTAGGACATAAGGTAGTTATTTTGCAACATAAATCAGTTCTGATCGGAATGTCTACATAAGGTAAAGCCAACAAACCAGAAATGAAGGAAAGGTGGGGGGAAGGGTATGGCCGACTAATGATATTCCCCCACTCAGTCTTCATTTGAAAAAGAATTCTTTCATAAGATAGCAGGTGGTAAAATTAGCAATAAAAAATCGCTTCAGTGAAGTAGATATATTTTTTAAACAAGATATCCTTTCCAATATTCATTAATTAAAAAAAGAAATAGGGGAATTGAATCCTAACCCCAGGCAGGGTTCCCGAATCACATCCCTCTTCAGGCACTGAAATATAGCCTAAAGTAGCGCTTTAAATTTTCAGCATCAAAACATTTTCGGAAGAGAACTCCCGAAACCCTTCCTCTGAGTTCACCACAAATGTCCTAAATTTCAATTTTTAAGGCTTCAGTTTCTAAATTGTTTTGTAGGAATAGTACCCCTCTTACCTATAAACATGACTTATGACAGCCTAAAAGTTTTAATACTTTAATTTTGGAAACTTTTTGAAAGAACCTTCCTACACCCTTCCCCCTTAAGTCATCCAAAGATAGTCCAAAACAAAGCTCTTAAAATTTCAGAAACGAAAATATTTCGGGTTGGGGTGCGGAATACCCCCCCCCCTCTCATTGTGTTTACTAAACTCAGTGTAAGTTTTTGTTTAAGATTTATTTTTCTATTGAGAGAGCAACTCCCATCCACACATCGCCAAAGACAACCCAAAGTTTTAAGACTACAATTTTGAAAATGTTTCGAGAAAGACCCCTAAATTCCCTAACTCTTAACTCACTCAAAAATAGTCAAAATAGCATTTCAATACTTCAGCATGGAGAAATTTTTGGGGAGAGGAACCCCCCCCCCCCCCCCGAACTCCTTCCCCTAAGTTCATTAAATTTGACTTAAATTTGCTGTTTCCCCTTTTCATCATCGAAGATTTAAGAATTTAAATTCTAAAACTTATTGAGAGAAAGCCTTCGAATTCCCTCTTCTTAAGTCTTTTAAAGATTACCTAAAATTGAGTTCTGAATACTTCAGCTTTGAATATTTTTTGGGAAAGGGGAACCCCGAACTCCAAAACGGTCTAAAGTTGGTCTTTTAAGACTCCAGTGTCGGAATTTTGCCTAAAGAGAGCCCCTTCCTCTTGACATTGCCAAAGACAACCTAAAAGTTTTAAGATTTCAATTACAAACACTTTTCAGGAGAGGGTCCCAAATGCCGTTTCACTCAAGTCCATTTAATTATAGCCTCAAATAGTTTTTAATACATCAGCTACAAAACATTTTCATGTTAAAACACCAAAACCATCTCTCATAAATTCACCAAAGATTGCCTAAATTAATGTCTTTAAGACTCTAATTTTTGATTTTTTTTAAAACCTCCCCCTTCCCCCTTTTACATCATTAAAGACAGCCTAAAACTTTGACTTTTAAATTTTTAAGAGCTAGCAGAGGAGATGTATCAAACCACTCTTAGTTTCAAAAATGACTTTCAATTCAGTTTTTTGATATTTTGTATTGTAACCCTTGAGTAACACCTCCCCCCCCCCTCTTAGATTGTCCAAAATATCAACGTTTTAAGACCTCAGTATCGGGGGTTAATTTGCAAACTGATTACCCTCTTTGCGACAGCAGCGTTTTTTCGCAAATTCATGCTGCCGTTATTTTTCTCCTTTCCTTTCTCTCCCTCCCCCTCCCATATTTCCATTCTAGCGAGTGCTAGATTCAATGACATTGGAATTTAGTGATTCCTAAAGTCTTTGTCAAGAATGCAGTAATGGTTGCTCATCGGTGTTTCCAACCAGCTTGAAATTTCCCCTCGTTTATTTCCAAAATTCCCATTTTCATTGAAATCCCCGATAGTTTCCGTTTTACCTGGTATGGTGGACGCCGTTTGGTGTGACGTAATTATTTCCACTCGTCAGCAATCACTCTCAATCGGTGATTCAGATTCAACTCTTAAGACATTTTAAGAGCGTACATCATTTTCATTTATGTGTGTAAAGTTTGAAAAAAAAAAAAAACGCAAATGAAAAAAACGAAAGAATGATCGAAAATAGCATGAGAATAAGCTAAATTTTCAATTAGAGCCGATTATTTCGAAAAATCAGGGAGAATAGCGAGCAACTCCTCGGTCTGCAATGCAGTGAATTGGAAATAACGGAGCTGTACCTAAAAAAAGTCAAACGGCGCGAGTCGAAAAGCCATTCCTCCAAAAGAAAGTTGCAAACAAAACAAGCCCATGGCGGAAAATCGAGAGAATGTCGATGTAAATTCGTTGTTATGGAACGGTCCAGTAATTAAAGCATATTTTCCAAACACTCAATTATTCTTTTTTAAGTAAAAACTGAAAGAAAGTCATCGAATTTCTTTCCGTCCCGACCTCCGTCTCGGAAATTTGTCCAAGACGGAAATCTGTCCTGAGACGGAAGGTCTTGCACCCATGCTTTCCATCAATTGATTTGTAGACTTCCTCTGAAGAAGACGTGAAATGTGAGGGGAAGTCATCCACCGTTCTTACTAATGTCTCAACATCAGGTCAAGGCAGCTATTTTTTGGAAATCATAGCTAAGTATTCATCATTCTCACGTTTAATCCGAGTCATAGCTTGGTGTAAAAGATTCATCAACAATTGCAGATCATCTAGAGTTACTAGTGTGCTAACATCAAAAGAGCTACCAAGATTGTTATTCAAACTGTACAAGAATCACAGTTTCATTCCGAAATTCAACTCTTAAAGAAGAGACATCCTCTTCCCAACAGCAGCAAGCTTCTGCCTCTAGGTATTTTTCTGGACACTGATGGAATAATCAAAGTTGGAGGAAGATTAAAAAATTTGAGCCTGAGTCCAATTCAAAAACACCCAATCCTCCTTCCTAAGAGCCATCACCTCACTAATCTGGTCATTCAGTATTTTCATCATGTCAATTTGCACAGTGGACCTCAACTTGCCTTATCCTGTATTCGACATAAATTCTGGATTCCTTCTGGCAGAGGAGTAGTCGGAAGACTTTTATCCAAGTGCCAAACCTGCTTTTGCTTCAGAGCTAAATCGGGTGAGCAGCTCATGGCGAATTTGCCTGCAAATAGGCTCAGTGCTGGCAGAGCGTTTTTAAACGTTGGCATCAACTTTGGAGGACCATTCATCACCAAACCCAATGTTCCTCGAAGCAAAGTAAAATTAAAATCCTACCTAGCACTCTTCATTTGCATGGCAACAAAGGCTGTACACCTTGAGGTTGTTTCGAACCTCTCAGCAGATGCTTTTTTGGCAGTATTCCGGCGCTTCATATCCAGACGAGGAAACCAACCAACATGTTTTCCGACAATGCAATTAACTTCAAAGGAGCCTCTTCATATTTAAAAGAACAGTTCAAGCTAATCAAATCTGTTGAATTGCAGAACTTTGTAACTCAAGAACCCATTACATGGCACTTCATACCTCCCACGGCAGCTCACGTCAGCAGACTCTGGGAAGCTGGCATCAAGTCGACCAAGCAGCTTCTAATTAAAACAATGAAATCAGCTGTTCTGAACTTTGAAGAGCTTGTGACATTGGTAACACAGATTGAAGCATGCTTAAACTCAAATCCTCTAACTCCTCTGTTTAATGACCCTCAAGACTTGCAACCTCTTACGCCAGGACATTTCTTGATTGGTGCTCCAATGGCTTCTTTTTCAGAAGAGGTCCCTTCACAACCAGCGTGCTTAAAGAAGCGATGGAATTTAATTCAACATCTCCGAGGTCAGTTTTGGAGGAGGTGGCACCTGGAGTACCTAAATCAATTACAACAAAGAACCAAGTGGAAGAAACCAAGACGAAACCTGAGAGTCAGCGATTTGGTCCTTGTAAAGGAGGACAATCTCCCACCTCTGCAATGGAGCCTAGGCAGAGTTGTTCAAGTATTTCCAGGAGACGATGGTGCTGTTCGAGTCGTGGATGTCAAGACCCAATGAAGACAATTCAGATGCCCTATTACCAAGTGTTGCCTACTGCCAACGAAAGGCTGAACTGATAGTCCAGGCGGGGAGTATGTATGCAACTACCGTCAAGAGAGGGCGCCACAAGTAAAGATACTTTTAAAATATGTATTCTTTTTGTGTATTCTTTGACAGGAGTGTGATGAGAGTTTGTCTGGAATCGAAGAAGATGGTTAATGTTTGGTGGTGTAATAAATGGAATAAATCTATAAAAAAAACCTGAAAAGGAGTCATCTATTGCGTTTAACATTCTCAGAGTGCATGTTGGTGAGTTATTAAACTTAGCTTTCCAGGAAAAAGGGTAAGCCAAACATTTTACTATTAAATGAACTTGCAATTCAAAACAATATATATCTAATATTTAGTTTGAAAATATAATAACTGGTATTTTCGATAATTATCAGAAATTTTGATATTTATCCCAACAGAGTGAAAATGTGAACACAGAAAAGACTACATCGAGAGTAATCATGAAGAATTATTCAATCCCTATATAAGAGCATGTGAATTGATTGAAGAAAATGATCTGAATGAAAAAGATAGCTTTAAGACATGGTCAAAACATTATTCTGAGTTATTAAATGATGCACATTACATGATGGAGCTCTGATTTAACTAGTGCAGTAATACTTTGCTCGGTCTGTAACTTTATCTGTAAAAATAAAATATTTACCTTCATCAAAAGCAGATTGCAAATGGTGAACCATAGTTAACTAAAACAAAACAAAGAAAAAAAAAAGATTAATGTGTTTGCTACAAAAATTGTTCATAAATACATTGAATTTACTTATTACAAGCTACGTGTTCATAAAAAACCTCCCTTACAGAAATCAGTATGATTTACAAGTCAGTAAAGAGTCGGTATTGTTAAATGTACGGAAAAGGTTTTAGGAAAAAAAGTTATTTATTGTTTAGCAGAAAGTATTCATTGAAAACGTTATTGTGTACACACACAACGTTGTGTGTATACACACAAGAGACAAAAGGGTCTATGTAGCTTTGCTAATTGAAACTGAAGTTGTAAATTCAACATATATTATACAAATGCATAATAAAATTTCAAAATCAACGTAAAAAATATTAATAACTGATTAAAATCAAGGATTTTTTTTTCAATAACTTGCTTTAAATGATTTAAATCAATGAACCTTGCATTTTCATTTCAAAAAAAAAAAAGCACCAGAATTTCTATGTTCAGTTTCTTTATACTCTCCTCTCTCTTTTTTGATTTTTTTGATTATGTATATTATAAATTCATTTAAGTCACAAAGTAAGTTACAGTGATTAACTAAGTTTTCCCATAATCAGTTTCAAGTTTAAATACATTTTTTGAAATCTATACCTAAGGATTGTAAAACTCAAACATTTTACGAACTTAAAAAAAAAAAAAAAATTGATGTGTTACATTTTTGACAACAATGACTACCAAATAATGCAATAATGAATAACAGCACTGAGAAATCTTTTCCTTTTGCAAAACTTCTATAAAATAAATAAAAATTAAAAAAATAATAATGGAATGTTTAATTGCCGAAATTCACAAAGAGAGGTGAATTCTTTTTTGTGTACTAGATATGGCTTGAATGGTGATTTGAAAATGTTAAACTTAATATAAAAAACAGCTCAATAAAAAAAAAAGTTAAGTGCTCTTTTGAAGCAACCAATCTTAATCAAAATGGGAAATACAGGGTGTCTACTCAAAAAAAAAAAAAAAATCAGCTTCCCTGACTTTTCCAGGTTTTCCATACCCCGAACAAAATTTTTCAAGGTGCTTTTTCAAAGGTTAGTTAGCTACTTTTGCTATTTTCTTAATGGTTGACAGTGCTTATGTGACATTTTATACACGTTATGTTTATATCACTGTTTAATGTAAATTTCAAACTAATACATCTATCCATCTCTAAAACAGACTTCGTTTTTTGGGAAACTTTTAAGTTTTTGTTTTTAGGAAAACTTTGAGAACTTTTAAGAAATTGCTTCTTAAATTTTTAAGCATCAAATATATCTCTTCACACAGGAAAGATAGGAGCGATTGGTTTACCAGCCAGGAATCTTATTTAAAAAACCTTGCCAAAATAACGAAACCTAACTTTGCTTCCAAAAGTTCACTGTACTTCAACATCGATTTCACTGTGTCACATGTATTTGTATTCGGTTCAACTGATTTAAGGAAAGAAATATTTTCTTTTAGTAATTTCAAGTTGCATGAATTTTTAACCAAATTTATTTTACTAAATTGCAAAAAAAAGAAAAATCTTTTGAAACCATTTTTAATTTTTTAAAAAAAAACCTAGGTTTTCTGCACACAAAAGTCAATATCCCTGACTTTTCCCGTACAAAAAATTTCCATGTGGGTAGACACCCTGGAAATAGGAATTTTTTAACACTGTATGACCAAACACTTTTTGAGTTATTTGCAGGGGCATCAAGAATTTTTTCAAGAGGTGTGTCAGGCTAAAAATAGTGATGCTTGAAAATGTAAATAGAAGCACTCAGAATTGGATTTTAATTTTGTATAGACATCTGACAGTCATACATGAAATTGATTAGATGTTGGGGGAGGAAAAAAAGAGAGAGAGAAAAAGCTTTTTACTATAGGAGTTTAATTTTGAGCTTCAAAGGAGGGGTCAAGACGTGGGTTACCCCTTTTCCCTTTGCTACTGGTTATGCAAGATATAACATGCATGCATAACATATTTACATACAGATGTAATAATTAAATTGTCAAAATGCAGTCCGAGATCGTTAAATTGGATATTTTTGTATGGTCATATAAGCATAAGGACATAAAAACAAAACTAGTTAACATTTATTCGACTGTTAAAATCGAAATTTATGTTATAACCATACTGAGAAATTTTTTAACACAATATTTCCTTTAACAGACATGTTAAGGCAGTAATGATGTATTTAATTAGATCTTACCCAACACATTAAGTAAGCTGAAAGTCAATATATACAATTATTGCACAGAACCTGTGTTAGAAAAATACATTTAATTATTCAAAACAAATATGTTTTAGTGATGATATCATTTTTTTTATACTCACACATAAATTTCTTCATATGTTCCAGTTTAATGAAAAGCAATATTTGTGTTAGTTATGATTAGTTTTATGTTTTAAGCAGTTATAAAAGCGAATTCTGAAAGGTTCCACAATGAGAAACAGAAGAATAACGTGGTCACTTTAAGGTGTCAGTAATGAAAAATTTGGCATGAAGAACTTTTATTTTTCTTGAAGGGAAAAATAAATAGGGAATTAGGGACTTCTAATTTTTGGGCTGTTATGGATTTGACATAAATCGAGTAGCTACCAGAATAATTCCTAGTTGCTTTAAAAAATTGGCCGATATTAGTAAAAATGATGTACAAGTTATATTATTGGAGGAGCATGAACACATTAGTAGTAATAATGACTACTAATTGTTGATCAAAACAAATGGATCAGTATTACTGAGAAATTTCACTTATTTCTTAAAATTTTGTGAGTATCATTGAAAAGTTAAAATCAACTTTACTAGAGATGTTGCAACAGTTATTCATAGTGCTATAGCTGAAGAAGAGTGGGATAATACAAATAATAATGAAGCAAGATATAGTCTAACTCTTTGCAGTAAGAGATTTGAAGAAAAAGTGGGGAACATGGTGGCCTGATTGGTAAGACATTGAACTTGTGACCAGAGGGTCTCGGGTTTGATCGTAGCTGGTCAAAGATCCGCCATCTTCATTAATGGTGACTGGCGGACATTTTAAATATGCTCGTGGTTGCAAGGTCCTCCAAGTGAAACAAGGAATTGCTCAGCTTCTGGTATGGATCAAAAAATCAGAGTGTCTTCAGGGTCCCATCCAACTGGTTAAACCACAAATGGTGGTAGGTACAGGGAACCCTGGAGTGAAAAGTCAAGTAAGAGATTTGCTCATATCCAACTGTTGCCCAGGTGCATAGGCATAATGCAAAGAAAAGTGTTGGTTAATAGTTCTGCATGTTGACTAGAATGTTTTCCCATTGTTCGTTAAAGTTGAATGAGAAATGGTAACTAAGAAGTTGCATACTGGACATTACAGGTCTATTTATCCCAACTTGATATCTACCATTCTTAAGCACTACGAAAAGCATACTTCTGCGGTTATTAAGAAGGTCCAAGATGAGCACTAAACTAGAATACATTCTGTAGTGAAGAAAGTCGAGTGCTTGAAATAACATTAAGCCAATCATAGAGCTTGAAATAATAACAATATGTGAACCTTTCTACAGCATTGAACTGGTATCCTAGTGGCATTAAATCTCTGAGAAAAGACCACGATCAAAAAGGTCTGCTGAAAGAAAGAATCTCACATGTGAAGATTAAAACAAAATTAATAAGCAGTAAACTTTAAACAATACTTAATAATTACATCATGGAAGTGTATAACATTGAACTCACCATACGTGATCCAATCACAGATGCTAGGTCAGGAGCTTGGTATACAACACCAGCTAATATATAATAATCTGATATAGGGGTAACTGCAAAAGAAATATATAAAAAAATATTGCCAAACAATTTTTTAACATATACTCTAACTCACATTCAGTTTGTTCTTAGCCTTTTTAATGAAAAAGTAAAATTGTATTTAGTGTTAATAAAATTAACACAAAATAAAAATAATAATAATAATAATAATAATAATAATAAATAAGAGACTGAAAACCTTTGAAATATTTCTTCACTTATATGCTGCAATAAATACAGCTGAAGTTAGTCAAACAAAAATACTCAAAGTTTGTGAACTTGACAGTAATTCTTCTTTCCAAACTCTAACAATATCACATAAAACATCTGTATATCAGCAAAGAATAAAAAGAAGCAGTAACAATCAGAGACTGTGCTAAGAAGTTAAAAAGAACAAAACTTCAATTATTAAAAGTAACTTGTAGAATAAACATTTTTTTTCCCCAGGTTAGTTTTAATTATTGAATGATCCTCGTCTCTACAGAGCGGTCCAAAAATGCGCGTACCCCTCTTTACTTTCAACATTATGTTACGATTTTGTTAAATGTTTGTTATACACAATTATCTTGCAATCTTAAAAGTCACAAACATCAGTAGCAACTGTTCATGTCAAAACACAAATGTATTCTACACCATCTTAATGCTGTGCGGCAAAACATCTCTGAAACCTCACAAACATCTACGAGAACATAATGCAGAATTCAGCTGTGTTATAATATGGATGCTGTTCTACGGATGGATATATCTCTTAATTCTTCTGGGTAACTGTGTAAAACAAACATTCAACCATTTTAACATAATGTTGTGCATTAAACGGAGGTATTCCCACTTCCGGACCACTTTATTTTCGAAATTAAACTATCATTAATTCCTCCAGAGGAAATACAAATGATTTCTTTTCTGGTGTTACAAATAACAGGGCTCCCAACACATTTTAGCCATAGGAAAGAGTAAAAGAGGATCACTTTCAATCAAAAAGGGGACTAAAGAGGACCAGTCAGGATTAAAAAGAGGACCTTGGGAAGACCATTCACAGTTAACCCCAGGGAAGTGCCAACAGGCAAATTAGCTGCCTGCTGCTAATTCTGAGAAGATAATTCATTAATTAACCATTATAATGATCTTTCACAGAGGCGCACACAAAGGAGGGCTCCGAACCCCTCCCATAAGTCTTGCCTTTTCACTCGATTATGATTCGATGTATCTTGCATGCACGATAATATCAAACAAAGGTAACAGTAATTTCAGTTCTAGTAAGTGAAAAAATAAAATCCTCATGTTGAAAGATTTTTTTAAATATTGCACACATTTCCTATAACGATTTGCCTATAAGAAGCAGAATGGTGATAATTCATGAATAGACTGTAGTACCCTTGTTTTTAGTCTTGTAATTGCTGATTAAAATGATATTGTATGAAATTGAATCCATTTTTAATTATGAGAAAAGTAAAAGTGTAAATTATTTTGCTTTCGGTTAATTCCATGCGTGACTCACGCTACAAATTGAGAATTTTAAGATACAAATCTCTCTTTATCTCAAACTTATTGAAGTATTATTTCCTATTTTTTTTCGCAGCATTGCTAATTGGCATTGAAACAAACTATTCAACCTATTATTATTCACTAAATGCTTTACATGACAGTTGGAAGTGTTAAAATACAAATGTGACTCACACTACATGCAAAAAGAAGTGATATTTTAGTGATGTTTATATCTTTGGATATCTTCCTCTTTAGCAAAATTAAAAATAAAACTTGTTCTATTTATGCATCCAGAAGGTTCAAAGATAAAGAAAATGTGCAATATTTATTAATACAATCTATTTTAAAATATTCCATATGTGACTCTCACTACATATAGATTGAGACTCACACTACAGCTTCCAATTTGGAAACACAAAACAAATCCTACACATTTATTTTTCAACATTGACATATTTTAGACAACATAAATCTCAAAGAACATGTTTTAAAGCAGAATTACAAGATTTAAATTCACCTATGGCATAATTATTTATTTATTAAGCAAATATTTTAAAATATGTCATGCATGAGCTGATTAAATGGCCCAGGAAGTTACTTTGTAGCACTATCAGAAAAAGTTATATCTACGTCAGACAACTTTAAACAAAGAGAAACATTTGGAGTCCTTATCCAATCTTAAATATTTTACGGTCACAACACCTAAGCTTGGCTTGCCAATAACTTGACCTACAAAATAATTTACTAGTCTTTTGCCAGAAAAAGGAACTAGAATCCAGTCCCCAACATTAAAATTTGAAGATTCTTCACGTATATTTTCTACTAGTGGCCCGTCCTGACCTTGTTCTTGTTTAAAAAAAGACTATTACTTATAAAATATAAATAAAAACATACTGTGCGCTGGCACAGTATCTTTAAACATAATGAAAAGTTTTAAAATCTGATTTTTAAGTAAAAACAACATAAAAGAGGGTTAATCAGACCAAAATGTTAAAAAGCAGACTAAAACGAACTTTACCCTAAAAAACGAACTTGGCCTGAAAAGCGGACCATTTTGGAGCCCTGAAATAATTTAAGATTTCAGTTAAAATGTAAGATATTTACCTTGAGTTGGAGAATGCCTATGTTGTTTCCTAATAACATACAAAATTGGTTCCTGAACATGTAACAAACAGTATTCTAACCCAACCATATTCCTAAGAGAATAAATAAGTTGGTTAATAATATAAGTTAATAAACAAGAAAATTGTAAAAATGAAAATCTTCTTAACTTAATTACCCTAAATGCTCAATACCGAGCCTTTGCATTTTCAAATTTTCATTGTTGCAAGTTCTGTCATAGAATGGATTTGTTCTTTCTGAGAAATAATCCATCACATTATTAGTATTTAACATTGGGATCCAAGAACTGTCATGCCATGAGATACTTAGAGGATTATCTAAAATACAAAAAGCAACAGTTTACAAAATTTGTTTAAGTACACTTCCAAACATTTTATGAAGCTGAATAATTTGAAAGCAGTTTCAAAACAAATTTTATGAAATTATTATTAAAGTGAGATCATAAAAAGGGTCTACCAAAAAGACTGATGAACTACAGACATAGAGGCTGTCGAGATCGAGGCAGGCCAAGGCTTTGGTGGATTGATCAAAGGAGATAAGACAGACTGGTTTGGTCGGCTATCCACAACAGGGTCAAACTTCAAATGGGCCAACTTAAAATAATTGTCACTCTTTTAGTCTAGCTTTTATTTAAAAAAACTAGTTACGTTCTTGCCCTTAAAACCCAAGTTGAAATTGTAGATGAAGTAAAAAGGGCAGAGTTCTTCAGCATTGACATTGAGCAAGGGCACACAGAGCCGTCCGAAGAGCTGATGGTGGCCAGAGCGAAAGTTTCCTGCCCCCCCCCCTATATACACAGAAAAATCAAGTTAGTTATAACATCAGTACATTATCTGCATGTACGTGTCATACTTGTGTTTTTTAAATGTTAATGAACAAAACAATCGGAGGGTTTGGAAAAAACAAATTATAATGCAAGCAATGAATATGTTTCTAATATTTGTTATGTGATAATTATACATACATACTACCCCCCTCCCAACCCCACATACCAGAAGCATTATGAAATATTTGAAATTTTGCTCCCAGATTTCAATTTCAATCCAATTGCGAAATTTCCAATTTTCCACCCCCAATAACTTAACAACATCAAAATTGCTCAGAATTGTGTTTTGAAGCTTTGATTTCGAAAAATTACTGACCCTAATATTACAAAATCTGCATGTAATCGCATTTTTAAGACTTCAGAAAAGTTTCAGAAAATATTTGGGCAAGGACTTCCATGCTGCCTTTCTTCAAAAACAAGCAATTGGTATTTTAATAAACGATACTTACAAAAAAAACTTAAGGGGAATTGCCCCTGAATATAAAACATTGCTTAAGTTTTTTGGAACATGATTGTGAAAAATTTTCCAGGGAAGAACTTCTTCCCATGAAATCTACAAAGTTTGCGTAAATTACATTTCAGAAACATCAGTTTCGAAAACTTGCAGGGGGGGAGAAGTAATTGATCCCAATCTATTTAAAAATAATAATAAATCAATTGGGACAGTCTTTGAATTCCATCCCTTACCCTAACGTCAATGAATATGGTCTACATTTGCATTTTTAAAGTTTCAACTTCTAGAAATTTTTGCTGAGATCCCTTTACCTTTTTTCCCCACAGCATTTGCAAAGAAAGACTAAAATTGTGTTTTTAAAACTAAAAATTTCAAAACTTTGACCTGACCCCCCCTTTCTTATTAGATCAAAATTTCTTTTTTTATTTAATGTGTCCCCCTAGAACTTTTGTTTCATTCAAAACAGTTATATTCTCAGAATTTGTGCCTGCTTCAATGATGCAAAGGAAACGAATATTTTGGAGAGAGAAATATTTTCGTGTACTAGGAAAAAATAGATAATCATTGCAATGATTCGCTATTTTGTGCGTCAATGACTGTGCATCTATGATTCACAAAACGATGGGCGCCCCCTCATTTCGTGGCTCTTGGGGAGATTACCCTGCTCGCTACCTCCTCCCCTCCCATTCGGACGGCCCTGAGGGCACACCCAAAATCTGGTTTTGAAGGGGGTCTTTTTTGGAAAGGAGGTGTCAAAAGAATCATTGTTGGCCATATGTTGGGTTTTGAGGTGAATTGTTTCAAAATAAGTGCTCAAAACGCAGTTTTAGGCTATGCTCAGTCAGTTTAAAGGGAGTCATGACCCCTTGAACCCTCCCTTCCAATCTGGATCCTAGTCTAATGTTAAGATCGATTCTGCACAGAAAATTTCAAACGTAGATCAGCTACCTTTACGCAACTATTCCAATATTCATGGTGAAATAAAGGTAACTCTAATAAAATGGTAATCGCCAAGAAAACAACAGGAGAAACACATCTGGGGAGAACTTGAAAAGTTTGACATTGCAGCCTCAAACATTGAAGTTGGCTACTAATTTGAGACAGCAAATATGAGAAGACAATATCGGGGATTGAAGTCCCAAATTACGAAAAGACAACCTATGTTCACTACTCGGCTAGTCATAACAGCTTCAACTGAATGCAGAAAATTGGCAAGAGATTTCTTTTGTCTTCTACTACAAGCTATCAACCCATTCGTCACAAAATCGCAAACGTGAAAGCAAGTGTAGACAGAGATAAACTAAGAATCTGAAGCTGCTCTGAAGAGCAAAATTTTGACGGTATTCCTTGCACCTTAGAATATTGCTAAAGCTTCCCAACACTACTTACATTCAATACTTACATTCAATAACTGCTGACATTAATGACTTCAACTCAGAAATTATATTCAATTCCAAAACTTTGCTCAAGAACTGGTTAAAATTTCAAAATATTCAATTTGATTTGAAATCTGTTTTAAAAGGGGAGCATAGGCAGCTCGTATAGGGGGGGGGGGGGGGGGGGCAACTTTTAAAAGTGAAAGGGTCTTGCCTCTTCACTTTTCAGAGCAAAAAATTAGTAATCGCTTGAAAAATAATTTTATATAATTTAAATTGATTTATTTCACAAAAGTTCAACTGAAAACTACAAAAAAGTGGACTTTTCTCAGAAAAATGGAAGGGGAATATCTACGGTGGCTCTCCATCCCGATTTTCGAGGCCATATTCCATATTTTTAGGAGCTCTTAGAATCAGTAATGTTAAAAACCTTTTGATGGCCACAACCCTAACCCTGCACTTCTTTTGAACCCCCCCCCCCCCCACTTTTTTGATACACCAGCCGCCTATGGGGGGGGGAGCTCTATAGCTTATGTCACCACTTGCCACAAGGCAATTGAAATTAGTACAAAAAACTTCAAAACTGGTATTTTGCTATACATTTTTTTCTGTCAAAAGATACAGAGTGGAACTAAATATAACTAATGGACTAAATATAATTAGTGGATGTTATTTTAAATATTTTCAATGCTTCTTATAACTCGGGGACAGTGCCAGAGGACTGGAATCTGGCTAACATAAAGCCACTCTTGAAGAAAGGGTCTAAAGGTAATGCGGGGAATTACTTCAGTAGTTTGTAAGATTTTTGAAACTTTGATTAAAATTAAGATTATGAATTTCTTCGAGTCTAATAATCTGTTGACTTCTTATTTGCAGTATGATTTCAGGAAAGGTAAATCGCTTGCTGCTAATTTTTTGCATTTCTATGACAAGGTTACCTTGGCTTTAGATAACAAAAAGTGCATGGATGTTGTTTATATTGATCAGTCTTGCATAATATAGACG
Organism: Uloborus diversus; assembly: GCF_026930045.1. NCBI lineage: Eukaryota > Metazoa > Arthropoda > Arachnida > Araneae > Uloboridae > Uloborus > Uloborus diversus. The sequence goes on from NC_072732.1 coordinate 100,153,291, forward strand.
AACACCGCCAACGGCGTTTGCAGAAAATTTTTGGCTCTGCAGAATTTTTTTTCAAACTGCTAATGTTGATTTAAAAAAAATCCCAGTTTATTTCTGTTAAAGCTTTTCTCCAAAAGCCTTTTAAAGCACATGTGTCAAAAAAAAAAAGGTTTTGGCAGTTTTCTTTTGTTGGTGAAAAATAAGCAAACTATATGTTATTGTAAAAAAAAAAAGTTAAAATGATTTAAACCATTTTTTTTTTCTTTGTCTCTTTCATATTTGAATATAAATTTAATTCTTTATTTAAGGGTGTATCAGGCGAAATAATTATTTGCAGAAAATTTTCCAGCAAGGATTTGTGTTCGCAGAAAGCTTTTCATTTTATCTCAGTCTGCTTTTGATGAGATTCGGCATGTTGCTCTTCTCAGTAAACTAGCTGATATAGGAATAGAAGGAAAAACTTTACTTGGGGTTAGAAATTCGTTAATTAGAGGAAAACAAAGACTAGTGTGAGGGGAAATCACTTTAAATGGAGTGATGTTTTAAGCGGGGATTCTCAGGGATCAGGTTTAGCCGGCCTCTTCTGTTTATTATTTTTATAAATGACATTGATGAAAATATTTCTGGTAATATAAATTGTTTTGTTGTTGATGTAAAAGTTATGGGGATTGTAGAGAATGAAGAACAAGTAAAACAGCTTCAAGAGGATTTAGATCATATTACTAAGTATGTGGATAAATGGAGTATAGCAGTTAATGTAGGGAAATGTCAAGTGCTACACTTAGGTCACGGAAAAAAACATACGAATTATTCGGTCATTAGTCAGGCAGAAAACATTATCGATCTGGGTATCTTATTAAACCAGGATTTCAAGTTTAGTCAACAGTGCAGCATTGCATGTAACAAAGAAAACAGAATGTTTGGGCTTATCAACAGATCTATTTCAAACAAATCTAAGAAGGTTCTTCTGCCTTTATATAGGAGTTTAGTATGACCTCATTTGGAGCATGCTGTTCAGTTTTGGTCTCCTTATCTCAGAAAAGATATTTCTGTATTGGAAAGAGTTCAAAGGGTTACTAGACTAGTAAGGGGACTTTCAGATTTCGACTATGATAACAGATTTAATAGGCTTAATATGTATAGCCTGGAGCAAAGGAGAGTCAGAGGGGACATAATTCAGTTGTTAAAAATTTATCAAAATGAAAGCTGTTAACAGGTAAAATTTTTGCACTGAAAGCAGGACTAGGGGTCATTGTTTTAAGCTATTCAAACCTAAGGCTAACCTGGAAATTAGGAAAAATTACTTCTTTAGTAGGGTCACAGACACTTGGAACAGCTTACCGGAAGAGACGGTAATGAGCAAGGGGTGGATAGCTTTAAGAGGGTCATTGATCTTCATTGGAGACTGACTAGGACCAGTCAAGCTGGGTCCAGAGCCTGTTGCTGGTCGTCACAATTGTATTTGTGTTTGTATAATATGTAAATGATGATTAAAGATGTACATTTTATTTATTCATTTTAAAAATGTACAGCTATCTCTCTCATTAGCCAGGGGTTGATCCAGGTTTTATTTTTTGGGTCCCCATTTTGTGAAAAGGCAAAATATTTTTGTGAAATTTCGTTATTTTTGTGAAAAAGCAAAATATTTTTGTGAATTTTCTTTGTTTTTGTAAAAAAGACCTTCTCGTGATTTTTTTCTTGGAAAAGATTATATTAAAGCATTTTTAGATGTCGTATCGTTATAGAAAAGCCCTAGACAGGTTTCAGGGGTGATTGCAAGTTCTTGAAGAATACATGAAAGCAGTCAAGAGAAAATGCGCTGGGGGAGGGGGGAAGTAAGACCCTTAACATTTTATTCGTAATTTGACACATACATTACATTTATTGCTTTTTACAAATATACATATGCAAGGCACACTTTCTTTAGGTGAAAGTCTCACAACAGATTTCCTGTTTGCCCCTCTCAAATACTTTAAGAGCAATGAAAATTGCACATGCTGCTGAACGTAATGATAACTCCTAATAAATACAATATGAACAGACTCAAAGATATCACATATTTCTTAACACAGAAGTGAAATACTCATTAAAGATTCCATGTATGTGTTTGAAAAACTTAAAAGTAATTAAAACCCAAAATAATACTGCACCAGCATTCAGCGTTTAATTTTTTGACTTTTGACGTTCTTACAGAGTAGGTATTTCGTTTAAAACTTTGCAATTTAATGATGTTAATAAATATATAAGAAATTTTATTTGTTTGCCTCTTAACAAGGTACAGTAAACATCAAAAATGCGAAAAATTCGTTTACCATGGCCGATGTAAGGAAATTAAGATCTTCAAAACAAATAAAAATATAAAAAAAGCATGTAAATATGTTTATTTTAAGTAAAGTTATTTTAGAATTGGATTTTGAAACTCAACACAAATTAATACTAAATATATATTGCGTAATCAAAGTAAAATTTAAGATTTTCCTGAAAACAAGCTACCAATCACAAGTTTCCCTCTCCCGTCCCCCTTCTGATGCTCTCAAGCAAAAACACCTCACGCAGCAAGCAAAAAGATAAGATGGGGGAAGGTGGAAGAGGCTCCCGCGTAGATGCGTACACATTTGCGGTTAAAAAATATTGTGAAAAGGTTGCCTTTTTATAAATTTTTGTGAAGGGGCTGCTTTTACGACGCGGAATATTGTGAATGGGGCCGCTTTTGCGATGGGGAATTTTGTGAATGGGGCCGCTTCTGCGGCGCGGAATTTTGTGAATGGAGCCGCTTTTGCCATGCGGAATTTTGTGAAGGGGCCGCAAAGCGGCCCCAATTTGGAGCTGGATCGACCCCTGTTAGCTGAATCAAAATACTGTTGGAGATTTTTTATAATACATCATTTCAAAGACCTAAAACAGTCGAAAAACTCCCTATAGTGTTTGGAACCAAAATTCATAAAACTACGGATCACTTGCTAAGGTACTTTTGTTGTCAATATTCTAGTTTATATCCAGCTTTGGACAGAAATTTAGTTTTTTGCCAATATGTCAAAAACGGGTTTTTGACACGACATTAAAAATCTGTGGTTAAAACCACCAACTGTTGAAAAGTTGACAACCCCGAGTTGAACAGTGAGGAATTATTGTCACTGATCTTAAGTTTTATTACAATTGCTAGTATAAGTTAAATAAATATGTCATTTTCAGGAAAAAAAATGTGTAAACTAAACTTATAAAGTGGTTGCCTTGCTTAAATCCTCTATTTTCCCGTTTAAACTACATTACAATACTTATTTTGGTTAAAAAAAAAGTATTTATGCAACTGTACATTGACTTCCCACTGTAAAAAGGGAGACCTGTCACTGACCCTGTGTTCGTGATTGAAAGTGAAGGCCATGATGAACTTTTTGAGTTTTCAAAGAGTCAGCTCTTCAAATTTAATTATTTTGTTAGCTCCAAATGAGAACTCTAGACTGCACTGAAAGATTCATCATTCCAAGAAACGTTTAGAAACCTATTTGGACACTGATAATATTGTTCATAACTTTTTTTCAGCAGATAAGTAGAATTTTGAAGAAAATCTTTAAAGTCTTGATTTATACATAAGATTTTTTTTTTTTAAGTATAAAAAAGCTCTACTTGAGCACTTTCACCCAATTAAAAGCGGAAATAAATACTCGCCTAACTTCGGGATACCGTGCGGTAATGATCCAACAAAACGATCAGGATTCATTGTGAGAGCCAAGTATTAATAAAAGATTTTTGCTGGTCTTTTCAATTTCTTCCCCGAATAACTCATTTCTGTTTCTGTAGCTACGAACGAGGTATTTAACGAACGCGAATCTTCCTGGCGAGAAAAAACTGCGCCAACAAAGAGACAGATCCTAATCGAAAGTTGAAGTCTGTTGTTGGGTAGTTTAAACCACGCCTCTGTGCAGCATGATATTCGCAACTCCAACGAACTATAGGGAGCACTGCAGTCACTGTCTAATGGTGGATAAAAACACTAAAACAAACGCACGTGGTAACGAAGAAAATGCTAAAAGTATTGTGATTTTTGTTCGTATGTATGATTTTTTCGCTTTATTCTTTTTAAATTAATTTTCAAAGTCTTGTGAATATTCTGGCCCACGTAGAAAGAAATGAGAATTCAAAAAGCATTACTAAACGTCAAAGATTAATGCAAACTACGTAGTTCGTAGTTCTAAGCAGCTATTTCCACAATTTTGAATTCGATATTTATCAATTCTTGATAAAACTAAATAATAATAGTGACCTGACAAGAATAACAATTAATGCTAGAAAATTCAATATGACATTACAAATTATTATCGAAAGAAGATGATACTTTTTTGCCTTGCTTGGCTAGCGCTTATTGTTTTGCATTTGTAGCTGAGTTATTTCTCTCGAATTCCCGAATCGGTTAATTTAAAATTTTTCTGTTTCGATTTTTCTAATTTCTGAGTTACGATTTAATTATGTCATGTTATGCAAATCATCAACAAAATTCTCACGGATATATGGTGGTAGTTTTCTTTTCAGTTGATTGACCATTATTTCTTTTTACTTATCGAATTCTGTAATCTTACTGCCATTTTATTCCACTCATGATAAAAATTAAAAATGGTTAAAAACGCGAAATCTCGCCAGGCCTACTTTGCTCGCACAATACTAAAACTATAACTCTAAACAAATTTGGCGAAACCTTTCAGCTGAGGATAAAAGGAATAAAGTAAATTGTTTCTCGGTTAAACTTTTACATTTTGTTCTACGATAATATATTCAAGAAAATATTTAGCATACTGTCCATTCCAACTAAATGCTGCTGTAAAATATGGTTAGTTTAATTAATTTAAGATGTAAAAAAAAACCATATTCTTACGAATTCATACAAAACAATAAAAAAATTTACCTTGTATAACGTAATCCAAGTTTGTTAATCCAGAATTTTTGCTTTCACCATCTCCATCAACTCATATTTTAGAAGGAAATAATGAAAACTAACATTATTGTGAGAAGCTCGAGAATACTACTAAGGAACGAATTAATTTCTGTAGCTGAAAGCAAACTAAGACACATCGATTGCGTTAATAAATACTCAGAACAAACTGCCTGTGTTTACGTCAGCAGACATACACGTGGAACGCAACGTGGCAATATTTCAGTTTTCCCGGCAGTTTTATAAATCACCGCAAGGTAGCGTATTCGATCGCTGGAGTTGCGAATTCCTGGATGCTACGCTACCTTGAGAGAAGTCGGTCTAGGAAGATTGGGCGCCGACTATTGGGTGCCGCATATTGGGCGCCGGGAACTTTGGGCGCCGAGCATTTTGGGCGCCGGGAACTTTGGGCGCCAAGCATATTGTGCCCAGTATTCCCGGGGCCTAAAATGCTCGGCGCCCAATGTTCCCGGCGGCGAATTTTGAAACGCTTTCAATCAGTGGTTGGAAGTAGCGCGCTACAAGTAGCGACGCTACTGTAGTAGCTACATTTTTTAGTAGTTTGTAGTGTAGCGCACTACTTTTTTAAAAAAGTAGAGTAGCGAGTAGTTCGCTACAAAAAAAAAAGTAGTTTGTAGCGATTTCTGGAAACTACTTTTGAATCAAGTTAAAAAAAAAACGCATTTTCAAACGAATCTGACTGGTGCAAGTCTTGAGTAAAAGTTGCACCAATCAGATTCGTAAGACTGAAAAATTCGAGCTTATAGGCGGATTTAGGACTGAGTTCCTGGGGGGGGGGGGCAGGATTTTTTTTTTGAGCAACATTTTTAATTTCCCCCCCCCCCCCCCCCCTCCCATGCTTTTGTCTGTTTTCTGCGATGCGTAAGGTCATTCTTTACTTTTTATGTGTCGTTTTCAGTACTGTGTGTAATCATGCTGTCCTTTTTAAATTGACCTTAAAAGAGAGGGGGCTGATATTAAGAGAGTAACGCAGTGCTCCCTTTTAAGTGGGATATAGAATATCTCCAGTTTTAGGGGGCCCGGGGGTTACTCCCCCGGAGGAAATTATCTAAAATGGATATAAAATTCTACATTTTGAAGTCTTATAATGGTTAATTGGAAATAATAGGCAAATAATTTTTTTTTAAACATATACGCTTTAAAAGTGCTTTATGATGCAAGTTAATACTTTAAAAGAAATGGTGCACAGATTTAGAGAATAGGTATCAGGAGAGTAACATACTACCCATTTGAACAATTCTTAATTTATACACTTAATAAGAAATAAAATTGAAGCACACTTTGCTTAGGAGTTTCAAAGACTTGTCTAATTATTTTCAAGGTTTGATTGGTTAGATTGGGTTTTTCATTCAAGAGCCCTTGTAGGCTATACTGCGCCAATTCTTTTCAGGGATTTTAGAACCTATCAATAATTTGCACTTTCCAGCCTCTGAAATTGAGTAGTAGATTATACACTTGTACAGTAGTGTTCAATCTTTGCAAGAAACGGCTATTTTAAGTTCAAAAGAAAAAATAAACTTTAATTTCCTATTCAAAAAATTAAAAAAAATCATGATTTTTTTTTTGTTGTAAGATTTTGGAAGATAAGTTGTTACTATATAAACTCTTCCCAAAACTGGGTAGCATTGTTCCCTTTGCCCTCTCCCCCCCCCCTATAAATCCACCCATGCTCTTCTGAACTATTCAAAAACGAAAAAATAATGATTTTTTTATTTTTATTTTTGGAAGATGTGTTGTTACTACATAAAGTCCTCCCAAAACTGGGGGGGCATTGCCCCCCTCTGACCCCCCATAAATCCGCCCATGTTCGAGCTGATCTCTAACATATAATTTTGACGTCATGTGTTGTATCTGTTTGACGCCATTACTTTGTTTGGCACAGAAACTTTCACATTTTCCCAATATTCGCCTATAGAGCATGGCTTAAAAAGAAAGAAACGATTTTTTTTCCCGTTTCCTGCAAACTTTGCCCGTTAAGCAAAAAGCTTTCGGTATTAATGCCATTTGCACACGCAGTCGAACTAATATTTAGTACCCAAGAAAGAAGGTGATATAAGTCCTGCGCTTCCGTTAAGAAAATTTTCGTGTAGCGGGTGAGGAATTCGTGTCAGCTGCAAAATTCGTTCCTCGAGTAAAACTCGCTCTGTATAGACATTTCGCGTTAGTCGAATTGCGTTGTGGCCCTACTCCACTGTTGTTAAAAATTGCACATTGAAGTAAAGTAATCATTTTTAGTTATGTTTCATGTTTCGGATAATTAGTAGTACCGATTGGGATATTTTTCATTTTTCTTTATTTTGTCTCTTTTACTGATTGAGTGTTGATATATTAACATATTAAAAGTCAATTATTAAATGTTTTGAGTTTTTGAGGTTATTGGCAGAATAGAAAAATGCTGTTATTTCATTTTATCAGGGGCGTAAGAAAAGAGATGGTGTCCAGGTCTGGAACCCTAGCTTGAAGCTCAAAAGCAATCAATTCCTATGAAATAACTAATGTTATCCTATGAATCCCTAACTATGAAATATAAGTTCCTTTAAAATTAACTCATATAATGAAAATTTAAGTTTTTCTCTTTTGTTGATGCACTTCATCATCTAAATCAATTTTATGTATTCACCAAATATCCTAAATAAACAAACAAACCACTGACGTAGACCGGAAGTAGCGAGTCTTATTTCCGGTTAAGCGCCAATCTCCATTGCTAGAGATAGGTGTTCATAGCGAAAGCGATTTTGTTGTGCTTCTTTAAAAAGCAGAATAATGTCTTCTGCGTATTTCAATGCATTAAATAAGAAAGACAAACTTAGTTATTGTTAAAAATTATCTTTCAATGGCTGTGACCTTACCGATCCTTTAGTAGATGGATGGCGAATCTATTGCTAACGATTAATGTTTACAGTGTTCAGGCAATTTTGTTTTCTTTCAGTTCTAGGTAGAATCATGTCTTTTGCGTATTTTAATGCATGAAATGAGTATAATAGGTTTGCTATTCTAAAAAATTGTCGATCAACGGATCTGATTTTCCTGATCCTTTAAATACAGAAATAAGAAAAAAAAAAAATGAGTCTTCGTTTGTCGATCATTACCGCGATTTCAATGATAAGCATTTATGAATACCTCCTAAACAGAAATAAAGTTGATACAAAGTCTGCTTTCAAGAATCACAAATCTACTGGATTGCAAGTACGTTGTGAATTGTAATTCCTATTCCTAAGTTGAAGCTATTTTTTCAAAGATGGAAGCTTTTCTGCACTGTGTTCACACAGAATGGCTATGACAGGGAGTTTTGGTGTCATATTCAATCAATTCTCCTGTTGTAGCTTTTCAGTTCACACACACTTATTACAGTTGCTACCTAATTTTCAGGTTTGATATTTAATATATTTTATTACATATTTGTTCATCACTTTTTTTTTTGTTTAATCAACTTGCTTCTGTAGCAAGATTGATAGGCATGAAAAAAAATTGAAAGATAACAAACTTTAAATTTAATCTCCGAGTGCTTTCTCCTGCGTTAAAATTGCTTTGAATGTAATACCCCCCCAATAGCTATACTATGATACTATACTATAACTTTAATTAATGTGTTTGTTTACCGATTGTCGAATATCTAAATTTGTTTACAATTAGAGCGCCTAATATTAAAGTACCGTCAATAACTCGAAGTCCCAAGAGACGGGCTAAATGGTTCGAGTTATTGATAGTTCGAGCTATGGGAAGTTTTTTTCTCATGAGGTAATGAATAGTGGTTCTTTATTTTAATCACACAAATCAAACTGTTTGAAACCCATCAAAACACTGGAAACTTTCAGCTTTGCAGGAAGCAAATAAAAAATTGTTCAGGTTGAGTTTTTCTAATAAGCAATTTAATATAGATCAATATAGATCTTCACACATTACAGTAAAAATATAAAGCTGATGAAATTAAGGTGAATGTTTCCAGCTCGTAAATACCTCGCACAAAGTGTGTTTACTACATGATTCATTAAGATTCAATCCTTTCGCTTTAAAGCATTGGCTTTGATTCGACGATCAGGACCTTTAGAAATTTGAACATCTTTATTTCTGACATCTTATTTGCTCCTGTCCTCATGCTGTACCCGAAAGCAGAACAACATCCCCTCTTTTTACGAAAATTTGGGCCTTTGAAATTCATGATTAATTTAAAAAATTCAATCAAATTACAGATACGTAAACAGAGCAATTCGTCGTAAGAAGCAATACAAATAAGACTTCCGCCGGAAGTTTTGAGTGATCCCGTGCAGCCCTGCCACCTAGTGTTCAAAAGAGTAAGCGTGGCTTGGAATTTGGTGATTTCAAGTAGCCGAGTTGCTCTTCTTGAATGAAATACTATTTATTGTCAGGAAAAGATTAAAAATTTGAAGGTTGAACTCCTTCTACTTTTAAATCATTTCTTGCAGGGAATATTCGTGCAATTGGTAAAAAATGTTTCGATTGACGAATTGTTTCAGTAAAGGAAGAAAGAATAAATAATTTGTAGCATTTATAGCATTCCATGTTCAAATGAGCCAATATATCAATCTGAAAATGTTGTTAATTTTTTCATTCAATCTCAAACGGTGTGTATGTGTATGTTATTTATTTATTTAATTTTTAAAAAGTAGCGAAGTAGCGACTACATTTCAAAAGTAGTTTGTAGTTGCTACATTTTGAAAAAAGTAGTTGTAGTTGTAGTTAATTACATTTGTGCTAAAGTAGTTGTAGTTCGCTACAAAAAAAATGTAGTTTTTCGAACCACTGCCCTCAATGCTTACGTTACGGTAGCTACCGGTTTATTAACCACGTGACAGCTAATGATCACGTGCTCCAATCAACTGCTTAGAATGGTAACCGGTTGATCATAGAACACTGGGGTTAGTAACCGGTCTACCGGTGAGGTTCGTCGAACGCAAAGAATGCTTGCGTTCGCCGAGCTCAACTGGTAGCTACCGGTTAATCGATCACGTGACATCTAATGATCACGTGCTTCATATTAATACGGTAACCAGTTGATGATAGAACGCAGCGGTTAGCAACCGGTTACTCAGTGGTCGACCGGTTAGGATCGCCGAACAAAACCAATTACAGTACATTGGCGAAATGAGAAATAAAAACGAGCGCGTTCTATTAAACAGCATGGTGACCTGGATACATTAAAGCAACCCCGAGTAAAATGTAAGCAGAGCCGCCCCTTTAAATTGTGAGGTAGAAATTGCAATGCGAAATATTGCTGTTTAAAGTTTTAGTTCGTTTTAATTTCACGATTTACTGTTTTTTGTGTTGTGAAATATTTTCGTTTTCGTAGGGTTTCTTCTGAATCTTAATTTACGTCTGTATTGTTGTTATGTTTGGAAAATTCTGCTTGCTGTAAACATTCGCAATAAACTCACATTGAAAGAGACGCAGAACAGATTTTAAAATAGTAGATAATACATGCTGTTTCAAAATGAGTTTCTTTGACTGTTGATTTTTTTTATATTCTTGAGAATAGTAACTGAAATACAATCTACATGCGCTTCTCTTATGTTGTTGATGTTTTAATTTATTGGTTTTCTCTGTACAATATGTTGAAGATTTTGGTTATTTCATAAAGTTTTTTAACTTAATTTCACTTTATCTGTCTCAGTTTTTAGTTTTATAAAAAGAAAATAAAAAGGGGAAAGGATGGATGGGAAGATGTTGAGTCACTATGCTCTGTGGGGCTCGTGAGAATTTGAGCGACCAGTGTCAGCCTTTGCACACTCCCCCCCCCCCCATTTCCTAGAAAAAATTAAAATGACACGTTTGGCTACCACCAACTACTCGCAATCAGTAATCATTGGCCCCAGGAACTGTAAGCTTTTCCATTTCGATTGTTTTATGCTCCGAGCTTGTGTCACTCCTTAATTGTACTAAATCATTATAGTCTAATATAGGTGTGAGTTCATTTGTATGCTAATGATAATAATATATTCAGAGCTCCAAAAAAAAAATTTTTTTTTTTTGGCCTTGTTAATTTTGCCTGAATGTACTGATAATTGATAACAATTTGCAGATTGCACCAAAACCTTAATTATATTAAAATGTTCCCTATCAAAGAAGTTTACAGCAAATACTGTATAATTGACTTTGAATTCATAGCACCTGTGATAGTTAAGTTAGAGGGGGGAGGGGAGCCAAAGTGAGTGCCCTTGGCTAGTGCATTCTTGCACCCTTTGAACTTGTTCGTTTCCGTTTTTTTCCCTTCCATTCATGGCATGCGAAAAATCCGGAAAACTTGCAGAAGGGGTTGCTATATTGTATTGTAATTAACTCTGAACTTGGAGCTTTTCAGAAGTGATTGGTAGTTGGGGGAAAGGGTTGCAGACATAACAACAATACAGACGTAAATTAAGATTCAGAAGAAACCCTACGAAAACGGAAATATTTCACAACACAAAAAACAGTAAATCGTGAAATTAAAACAAAATATTTTCGAATTTAAAGGGGCGGCTCTGTTTACATTTTACTCGGGGTTGCTTTAATGTATCCCATGCTGTTTAATAGAACGCGCTCGTTTTTATTTCTCATTTCGTCAGTGTACTGTAATTGGTTTTGTTCGGCGATCCCAACCGGTCGACCACTGAGTAACCGGTTGCTAACCGCTGCGTGATCATTAGATGTTCACGTGATCGATTAACCGGTAGCTACCATTTGAGCTCGGCGAACGCAAGCATTCCTTGCGTTCGACGAACCTCAACGATCGACCGGTTACTAACCCCAGCGTTCTATGATCAACCGGTTACCGTTCTAAGCCGTTGATTGGAGCACGTGATCATTAGCTGTCACGTGGTTAACTAACCGGTAGCTACCGTAACGTAAGCATTGAGAGCGTTTCAAAATTCGCCGCCGGGAGCATTGGGCGCCGAGCGTTTTAGGCCCCGGGAATACTGGGCAAAATATGCTCGGCGCCCAATCTTCCCATTTCGTTCTGTGCCGTGGTCCTGGGTTCGGACCCACTATAGCCAGTATGGATTTTCGAAGTACAGAAAATCATCAGCACTCATGTCTTATGATTATGCGCCATGTAAAAGATCCCTTGGGTATTCGCTTGATTTTGAATGCTCTTGACAAAATTAAATTCCTTGCTGCAGTTTTGCATCGAAAAGAGTCCAAATGCCTCAATTTGGTGGACAACTAACCTGAAAATTATCTGTGTCATTGACATCCGCACCTTGATGGTGGCAGATGAGACTGAGTGCCGGGGGATCACACTAACCGTCAACCGTCAATTCACCATTAACCTCGGGCCACCTAAACCTCGCGGTTAAGCCCGAAACCAGTCCTTAACCCGGAGTTACCGCCGATTTCGTATTCACCGTCAACTTTAACTACGCGCTGACAGGTTTCCGAAACCTTGCGTGGTTGAAAAACCTAACCGCCGAGGCCTTCGAGATAGGAAGGCCATCCAACTAGCAAATGACGTCATCGTTTGTCGATCCACAATGATATTGGGAAGTGAGCACTTCGATTAATATTTTGGTTAAATAAAACTATTTGGTTTATTTATTATTGACTTCTGTTATTTTAGTAGCATTACAAGTTCTACTTTTTCATTTGAAAACATAAAAAGGAACCGATAATCATACATTAAAAAATACACTGAGCTTAATTCATAGTATTTAACATAAAAACATTTATAAGTATTACAAAGTATTCAAATAACTAAACACGATTTTATTTTACAATCATGTTAAAACAAAGTGATAAATAAACACAGTTTTATTTTTCATTAAAAATTGTTTTTTAACTAATCGCATTTTAAGTACTCGTATATTGTATTGAAACATTAAGTCTTAAGAAGTATTCAAATAAATAAATGAACTTTCATTTTACAATTACATCAAAACAAAAAATAATATTACTATTGTATTTGAATAAGAATTAAATGAAATTTTTAAAAATAAATAAACATTTTTACTTAAGAAAACGGGAAACATGACTGCAATATGTTCCAAAGACATAACATCAAATTAAAGTACATAATACCATATTATTAATGTTAACTTAGCTGAGCAAATTTATGCTTTTCAAAAGACGTGAATGCTTGGGTGCCATCCCCCAAAGTAGACGGTGCCCTACCCCCTTCAATTATGAAAACTTCAAAAAAAAAAAAAAAAAAACCCCAAAACATCTCCATCTCCCTTAAAATTTCAAGGGCACAGTTATTTATAACTATAGCCGTTGAAAAGTTATCATTACTATGAGACTATGATTCCGACCCCCCCCCCCTTTGGTGGGCACTCTCGAAAAATTACACAGGAATTCAACTTGAAAAACGTTAATTAAAGAATGTATAATACAACATCATGAATACTGTATGTTGTACATCCAAAAAATGTATTCAATATCTAAACAGCCTTTTTTTTTGGAATTCGGCTACTTTTCCATTTTCAGCTTTTTCTGCTGCTAATGATTCTTGTGTGTGGGGGGGGGGGGGCTTTAATAGTTCATCATTTTAGGCTTTTGAAAAATTATTTTTAAAAGCATTAATTGATGACAAAGTAACCTTTTTCAAAAAACTTTTCATAGAATGACCATTTTAGCAACTTTCTTTAATACTTAAAACCTCATATATGTTAAATTTAGATCAACATTTTGCTGAGTATGCTCTTTTAGGAAATCAATGTGACAGTTTTGTGACAGGGGAAGGGAGGGGATAACAAGAAGTGTGACATCACGCGTTGTTTATAACAATATGCTCATGTTGAACAGCGTTACATGTAACAAGGAGGAGGGGGGGGAATTTGTTCAAAAGTTTGCATAATACTTTATAGACAGCCCCTTAATTCAATTTATGTTACAGTTTCAGAGTTCCTGAAAGCTTATTAACAGAAAACCCAAGGAGTTCAAAAAATATGTAGTTCAAGATATTTTGCCCTTTTTAAGCATAAACAAACAAGCACAGAGCATTTGGCAAAAACACGTTGTGTATCCGCTGCTCAAAACTAATCTTTCGCAAGCCCAGAAATTATGAATACCGTTAACTTAACCACAATGTGTGCATAAATATCATAAAACTTAATGACAACAGGGAAAAAAAACCGTATATATTTTTTTAATTTACGCACAGAAGCAGCTTGTTTGAATAACATTGCAGGGGCGTAATTGGGGGGAAATGTTTGAGTATCGGACCCACGACCTCCGGCGTTCAAATCTAATCTTCTATCTCAGAACTACGGAAGCCCATCAAGGAATGTTTTTTGATCAAAATAACACATGCTAGCGTATGAAACAATTTAATCGAAACGGAAAATATAAGATTAGTTCAGTTAAAACCCTGTTTCAATAAACTTGCTTACATATTAACTGAATATCAACAAAAAGTTACGTTGCTTCTGATAGCAACAAGTATATCTGCAGAAAATTTTGACATATGTATATTGTCAGCTTGGAAAATCCATTTCGAATAAATGCGTGTACAAAGTTGAAAAAATAAAGAAATAAAAAGTTGCAAGTTAACCGTTTCAAATATTAAAGCAGTATACTAAAATTACAAATTACAGACAAAGATATCAGAAAGGAAACTGACAATTGTTCGTGTAATGGAGGAAAACTTAAGTAATCTTAACTGCATAAAATGTAAATTGGTTTATCTGAGAAAAGTACTTACCTCCGAACTTTAAAATTTATTCCATGAGACGCCCAGCTTTTTTCTTCACATGCAGGTTGTTCGGAAGCGGAAATCGCTGACTCAAATTCACTCAGCAGACACTTATATTATATATATATATTTTTTTAATTGCCTCTACATTCCGGTACGTGGAAAGGATGAGATAAATCCAACAGTATTGTATTCAAAAATGTGCAGCCGAAGTTAATATTTCCTATTTCATCTATTTCAACCAGACCAAGAAGCACTATTGTTTAACTGGTAGACTGCACTGCTTTCAAAGTTTCGCGCCAAGTTCAAAGATCGACTACTGGTGGCGTAACGAAGCGGGGGGAGGGGAGTTGTCTGGCCTGTTATCACGTGGGTCTCGATCAAGTCTGAGCAAGGTTAAAGGCTTGGTTTGCCTTCTGAGCATGCGCATTACAAGTAAACATTAGAAGCAATGGCGGTTCGAGGTGATCTTCGCTTGAAGGTAAGATATTTTTATTTCCTGCAAATGAAAGTTTTTAGTTATGTTATTGCTGTTCTGTACTGTATATGTCAATAGTAATCGTTCATAAATTTCCATTTTGGATTTGATCGGTCGTTTTTTGCGCTTTAAAAGATGCAACTTCATCACTTTCCATTCCTATTCCGTAGTTTATTCAAAATATTTCAGCTTTACGAGTAATGATGTGTCAGTGAACAGAAAAATAGTAATTCCAGAGTTGTGGTATGACATATAAATCTCAATATTAATAATTGCACATTTGGTGACTGAGTTGGAATGGAAAGTAGTGTGACATATAATATCTACCAAGTAATCTGTATGTACTCGGTACTGCTTGGTCTATTTCTGGTATACTCGGTCAAATTTTAACTATGTTTCCTGCTTATCCCGAGCAATTTTGAAATATTTCACGGATTTTTTTTTTAATTTTCAGTTTGCAATCATTTACTACTGTTTGACTCTTAAAATATGACTGTATTGTATATGAAAATTAATAAAAACTGAACATGTAAAGCAAAGTAAAATTTTAATATGCATATGTCACTTCCACCATTCTTTTTAAACGTGGGAAAGTTAAAAAATATGGCACTCAAAAGTTTTTTTATTATTATTACGTCACAAATATTTTATATGTGCAAATTTCTAATATTTTAAAGCTATAATAAATTCCTAAATTAGTTGAAATTTCATCTCATTTAATTCAGTTTTTTGTCTATATTTTAAACTAGTGGTACCCGCACGGCTTTGTCCGTAGTAGAAAATTAAAAGGTCATTTGGTTCCCTGTATATTTACAAATAATGGATGATGAATTTCTCGCCAGTTGGCTATGTTCATTCACTCTCCCATTCCACGTCATGACAATTTTGTAATTTATTCATCCATCTTATGATAATTTTGCTCCGGAAAATGTTCTTAAAATTGATATAGAAAAAGAACAAAATCAAATTTTTGAAAAATCGCTTCGAGGTGCATACCCCCATGCTACAAACTAACTTTGTCAAATTTCATGAAAATCGGCTAAATGGTCTAGCTGCTATGTGTGTCACAGAGATCCAGATATCCTGACAGAGAGACTTTGAGCTTTATTAGTAGTAAAAAAGATAATTGTAATTTTTTTCTTAAAATCTGTGAGGGGTGCTTAGTTAAATTTCAAATTCAAAAATATCACTATGTGTGCAAAATTGATTTTAATGTTCCAATAAGTGTAACATGCTTCACATTTATGTCAATGGTTATTATTATTTTTTTAAAGATACTCTGTATTTGACCAAGTACTCGTCCTGAGTGCAGCTTGGTTCCACACTAGTTGAATGTAAAGTAATTTTGAAAAAGCCCTTAATTTCTACATTGTATGAATGTCAGCGTATGCTATGCTATAATCTCTGTATGGCCCCTGCCACATCAACGCCATCCGAAGAGATAGCAATCATCTTTTGCCCTCCCCCCTCACGCAAAAAATAGTAAAGTTCTGAACATTTTTTTAAATTAATTATTGCTTGCTTGAACATGTTTCTGAATTCATCAGATCATATGTGACATAAAAGACAAATATTAAATAAGGCCCGGATCTGCGTGCCTGCAGACTCGACAGGGGGGGGGGAGGGTATGTCCTTAAGGGGTCTGACGAACCCACAAAATTGAAAAAAAAAGTAGCTCACTCAGACTTATTAACGTTGCAAATGCACACTGCTCGCTTCTGTGGAGGGGCCCTAGAGGTTTTGTTGCCAGGGGTCCAAAATTTGTAGATCCAGGCCTGAATAAATCTATATCATAGCATTTCAGAAACTATTTTTAAAAAGGAATTATATTGGAGGGGGAAAAAAACCCTTCAAGTACTATGTGGCAAAAGGTTCAATTAATGGGGCTCTCTCTTATCTTGTTACCTGGGGCAATTGCATCCCTTGTCCCCTCTTCAGACAGCCCTGTTCGCAAAATCATGCCAGGAGTCTCTTCTATTTTCACCAGTAAGTATTCAAGCATAACACTGTAAACTACTTTGACTGGTGTAAAATTTGGTCTTAAAATGACTTTGCGCTCCCTCATTTAATTTTAAATTGAATTTAATTACATAAATTACTATACATTAAATAAATACCTTCGTGCATAAGAAGTAAAATAGGAAATAGCATCATCAAAAAGCAAACTGCAGATTGCTGCAGTCACGGGTTTCGGTGTTACAAGAAACGCCTTTTTCAATGCAAGGGAAATGAGCTTATGGATTGAAAAAAATAAAGACATCCACTTTTGTCGGGTGTTGGTTTTGACCTTTTTATCTGTTATGTTACAAATTATTACAAGTATATGCTTGAAATCCCAAACTGATATTTCAATAAGTTCAAAATCCTTCTCGTGTATATCAGTGAATTTTTGTTTAGCTCTATTGATAAATACTACTTAGCGGAATAGCAATGGTTGAAAGTACTCCTTGTTTGGCCTAAGTGCTACTCCGTATGGCACTGCCTAAAGCCCCTTCGTTAAACAGAATTGTATTTTGTGAAAAGTGGCAACGACTTTAATGTTCTTGTACATGAGGGCAAAAAACTATATTACAGATAGTGGCAGTTCTTTAAAATTTCAAAGTTTCTTGGAAGATTTTCTAATTTCAAATATATTCAAGAAGCAGCAAATAATGTTAACACAACCTATTAATGTTTTGGGTATAGTGTAGAATTTTAAATATGCTGCTATTGTTGCCAGTGTGTGTTAGAGTTGTGGTACAACTGATTCGTTTTTTTTTTTTTAATTCAAAAAATTATTTTTATCAGCATTTTGACTTCATTTGTTTTTCAGTTGATTCCGAATTGACTCTGGATACTGAAACTTACAACTTGCTGCAATCTATCTCAGGAATCATATAACTGGTGTCTCTGTCAAAGGAAGTTGTAATTTATGTTAATTGGTTTTCAATTGTATTACTTTGTATTTGTTTTTAAAAGATTAAATCCTGATTATGTACTCAATTAGCTGAAATAAATTTTACTTGCCTCTAACTTATTTTATATTATTAGTTATTTTATACATGAAACACAAAAAAAAAACTGATTGTCAGTTAAAATTATAATTACTAACTATAAATTATGCTCTGATATCATTAACTCAACAATAAGGTGTCCAAGTTTAATGGGTTCTTCATTATTTTAATGTAACTTATGTTGCTTAGCATTTGAATTAATTTAAAACAGCTTAATTAAATTAAATCATGGTTTGACTAAAGTGATTAAAATAAATCAAACAAAATTCAATTATCAATGAACTGAATAAAAAGTCATTGATGACAATCGTTTGTCAAAACATTAGATATATCTTTACTTGTTAATTGATGTTTCAATGTGTTCAAATGTGAAAGATATTGTGTAACAGATTTCAACATTTCAGAATAAATTATTTTTAAAACTGTACACTATTGCTCTTTATGCTTTATATATTCATTGAAATAGTGAATTAAATAAAAGTTTTTTCTAATTTATAAATATTGTCATGAAAGTAAACTTTCAGTATAGCATAAAAAATTTTTTGTACTTTTAATAGGGAAAGTAAGTAAAATATTTTTTTTTAAATTCATTTGCACTTGAAAGCATGCTTCATTCTTGTTTTACATTCAGTGCAATGCCGTATAAAAAAGAAAACAGAAATAATGGTTTCCTTTTATAAAAATTAATGTAGTGAATTAGTATAAAACTTAATTCAAGTGCGACAAAAACCACAGCTGTGGAATTGGAGGGAAAATGATAGAAGAGCATTAGACTCTGACTTCTTTTCTCCGAAATCAATTCGACTCCACTAGCACTGCCAGAGTTGCAGGCTTTTGAGGGAGAACGCAACTTCAACTCTTGGAATTTTTAACCTCCAACTCCACAGCCCTGTCCAAAACTTAAAAAATCTTTTTATTTTCTATTTTATTTTGATTATGTTTGAAAGTAAAGTCATTGTAAAAATTGTGAGACACGCAATTACAGTATTGTGGCATTAAATTGAGAAACATCATTTTTTTCTTTTTATCATGTGTAAGTTTATTTGAAGAAGTACTCCAAATCAGCCGAGTGCAAATTGCAGTTATTATCAAAGTAGTAGGTGTTCCTATTCACCTGGTAAGTAGCAGATCTTGAAATTCTTCCGCCCGAGAGGTAGGTATTCCGCGATGTTGGTATCTCGCTTGTTGTGGGGGTAATTTTTAACCTCATGGATATCAGCTTAGAAAGTTAGTGACAAATAGATTGCGCTTAGAAAACACTGAAATGACGTTAGAAGAAATAGGTAAAATCTGTGGAGTGAGTACAAAAAGTGTCGAGAGGATATGAAAGTAGTTTCAGACAACAGGAAATGCTCGAGTCGATTGCACTAGAAAATGCAACCAAAAGGGATAAACTTCGACTCGTGAAGACAAAATTTTATATTGAATGAGTGTTATAAATCCTTGAACAACTTTCCAGGGCCACGGCGGGAGCTGGTGTCAATATTGCACGTTCAACAGTTCGATACAGGCTGTTAGAACACTGGCGGAGAGGATGTTAACCGTACAAGAAACAGCTTCTCACGTCTCTTATAAAGAAAAAAAGGTTAAAATGAGTATTGAAATACAAAACATAGACTAAGAAGTTTTTTTTCTGACAAAACAGATTTTGTGATTCAGGGATTTAAATCCAAGTACGTGAGAAGGAGCAAAGGAAAATCTCTTCAGCACTATACCAAATAAGCGCCCAAGTATCCGCCCAAAATCAGGGTGCTCACCCCGCGTAAAAATCAAAGATCCCCCCTCCCAAAAACAATAGCCCCCCCACTAAAAAGAGAAATGCCCCTAAAAATTTCAATGGCGCAGTCTGCGTCATAACCCCTCCTAAGTGGGCACCTCTCCTAAAAAGATGTTTCTGGGTTTAACAGATTACATCTCCTCTTCTCGTAGAAGGAATAACGAACAATACCAGCTACAAAGTTATACTGCCCTGAAAAATGCTTTCAATCGTCTAAACTATGGTGTAAAGGAAGTTGCTTTTTCCAAAAGGCAGCGCACAGTGCCATTTTGAAGCATATTAACAATTTGTGCTCAAAAAACAAACTTACTGTATTGGAATTCACAGAACTTGAATAAGAGAGGAAATTTATGGGCTGTATCAAAAAACAGCCAAGTGAGACGGCACGGATGGAGAAGCTGATTTCCGCCACTATTGGCTTATGGTTAAGATATATTGACTAAACTATACGGACTAGTCTAGTACATACCATGCCGAAACGTGTCTAGCGTGTGATATTATGTCTAGCGGGGCACACTTCAATTATTAGTTTAGAATATTCATAGAAAATGTAAGTAAAACTGAATTTTATGGAAAAAAATGCATTTCTTCATGTTGATGAGGCAGTAAAAAAGTCTTTTGTTGCACATTTATAAGCCATAAAAAGAAAACCATTGAAAATGTCCTTTATTGTTTCTTATTAAATTGATTAATAAAAAAAAAATAATAATGTATCTATATTGAACTTGTTTTATCTGAAATTATTATTGCTAGAGATATCCTGGTATGAAAGAGGTTTAAAATAATATTTTTAATCAGATATAACAGTTCTTTTATTGGAATAAAATGATTTGTCACTAAAAATTTAGTTTCTTTAAGAAAAGAGATAAGCAGATTAAAATTATCTATCTCCGAAGCTTTATAATAAGTTTAAATTGCATCCGTAATTGTGTATGCGTAGATTCGAAGAAATAATAGCAAAAGTAATACATTTGTTTACACTTGAATTTACACAATTGCTACTCAAATTTAACTCCGTGTTTGTACTTACGCCTCTGACTTTTTAGAAAAACTTTAAATCATATTATTTGTTTTGTTTGGTAATGAACTGTGTTCAATTATTTTTTTCAAATCAAAGAGAGCAAATGCTATCTTCGTCTCGCTTTGCTTTGCAACGCAGCACGGAATGAAACAGCAACAGCGAAAGGTCGTTAAAAATGTAAACAAAAAACGTAGAAAATCATGTGATCATTATTGACCAATAGGATGCGTAGTGTGCTGGCAAAGTTGAGAAACCACGAAGTTGGAAAACTCCGGGGCCTTTTTCGCCGGTGCGTGACCGGTGAATACCGAATATTTCACCTCGTGGTTAAAATCTCAACCCCGAGTTAACGAACCTCGTGGTTAAAGGCGTATGGTTAGGTTAACGGTGAATTAGGCGGTTAAACAAACTGGCTATGTTTACCAACAGGCACACGTGAAACGCAATGTTTTACCTTTTTCTTTAATTTTATAAAACACCGCAAGGTAGCGTATTCGATCACTGGAGTTGCGAATTTACTAAAAGCTTAAATTATAATACATCCTCCAACTTACCTTAAACTTTAGTTCTATATTGTCAGATATTAAGTTTCTTGTGTGGCAGCGTGCTAAGAATTTTGGGTTTGCGAATCGTCTGCTCTTTCTCACGTGTGTATTTTCAAAAGTATTTTTGTTTTCTGTGATGATAATTGTAAAGAATTTGTGTTCTTCTTTGTTACAACTTCCTTAAACACTTGGATTTCTTTATCATAGCATTTTCATGATTCATTTCTTACTGCATAATACTTATCCTGTAAATTTTGTCCTAACTTGACAATATTAGTTTTCAGATTACTTTTGTTATGATTGTCCCCAGTGTTTAGTTTCTTGTGAGGGAAAGTTCGAGAGCTCTACAGTCTTTAAAACTTGTTTTGATACAAAAACAGTCTGAATTTCCCCCAATGGTCTAATATGTAAAAATTCACGTGCAGCAGTTGAGCTCCCATGCAAACTAAGCCCTGATTAGTATTACAGTTATTCAAGATTTGCCCTAGCTCTGGTAACTAGCTGTTTTGGAACTAAATTTATCAAACATTCAGTGTGTGATCGAAATTGTTTTAAGGATGTAGTTCAAGAATTTGTAAAATGAAATATTTTTCATTTTACCGATTGCTGAAAGATATATGTATTTATTCAATGTAGGGGGAAAGTGGGTGCAATGAGTCACGAAAATTCGATTACATTTCTTACAATTAAAAAACACAGAAATCACCAGTGGTACAATTCTCTTGATCATTAAATTGATCTAGAAAAAACTATGAATTCACAGAAACGAATAATAAAATAATAATCAGTAAGTTACCGCCCTATAGCAATGGCTAAGGCAGAAATATGTGAAATACACCGCCAGCAATGAATTTCCAATATAAGGCTCACCTAAATTTTGTCATGAAATTAGTTAAAAACAATTATATTTCAAGTTCTAATTACCTTGGAACATTGGAATAAATTTTGTTTGATGCAGAAAAATTAAAGGTTTTTATAGATATTTTTAAATAATTTTTGCAAGCATTTTTTAATGTATTTTTTAAAAATTTTCCTTTTTCACATTGTTGGATTTATGCCAAAATATTGATTAAAATTGGAGGAAACTAACAATTAAAAGAGTTAATTAATTAATTTGATTATAGAATATTGCATTGTCATCGGGTCTGAAGTCGCGTGCCAAATTTCAAAAGAATCTGATCGCAGAAAGTAAGCGAAATTTGAGCTGCAAGATTTCGTTACAAGATACATACATACGTACATACAGGTAAAGCTAATAAAAGCGTGTTAAATAAAAATGAAACGCTATTTTGTCTCACTGTTCCTCCAGTAAGAGGGCACATTAAGTGGGAACTGCAAGAAATATATTTTTCAAATTAGCAAACTTTGAAAGAATCTAAAGTTACCTGGAAAAACATGAATGGTTGCTGCAGTTTGGTTATGGTATGAGTTATTTCCTCTGTAATAAAAATTCATTGTCTTAACACACAGTAATATGTTCGGGTATAGAAAAAAAGGTGAAATTTCCAGAAATTCAACTGTGGCGCATAAAACAATTTAATATTTAAAGCTTAAATACTATAAATTTTCCCAACATACAAGCATTCCAATACCTTATGAAATTTATAGAAAATTATGCTATACATATAGAGGCCAATATAATTCTTTGATGCACTGTTCTGTATAACTTTGGAAGGTTCAGGTTCTGTAATACAGCCTTGGTCATAAATGGTAAAATTAGTAGTTAGGTACATGAGAAAGTTTTATTTTCATTAAAAAAAAAATCTACCATATTTTCCTCTATATTATCCGTGATGGTGTATAATCCGCAGATCCTAAAATCGACCTGACAAAAAAAAAAATCTTCGTAGAATCTGAGGCGGCGAATAATACGATGCAAAAAATGAAATTTTGATGTAAAGTACAATTTTAGCAACTAAAATGAAAACGAGAAGACGTAATAACTTTTGAGGTACATTCAATATTAAAAAAGAAAATGATCTAAAAAAAATATTTCTTCTCAAAGTGCTAATGTCATTATAGTATGCTAATTACTTGAAGACAAAGAGCCAAGAAAGAAGCAAACAATCTAATCTTGTGCCAATTAAGGCTATTTCCTTTACTGTATGGTGTTTATTTTACATAGCTTGAATCGTTTAAGAAGAACATTCAAGCTATGTAAACTAAATAACATACAGGCAGGGTTTACGATCGCTAAGAAGAACATTCAAGCTATGTAAAATAATCAACATACAAGTAGGGTAACGATTTCTAATGGTAAATCCTGCTGTAAATACTGAGTTCAATATGTTGGTGTTGAAAAAAAAACAAAGCACAAATAATCCGCAGCAGCATATAAACTGCACCTAATGAATTTTACAATTTTTTAAAAGATAATCTGTGGATTATATACAGGAAAAGATGGTAACATAAAAACTGTCTTGATTTAAATTAAAAAAATTGTTCTTAGTTGCAGTGGTGAAAGGTGACATTCAGTCATTTGCTTTGGCACCATATAACACTTCTATCGTGAAAGGAAAGTCAGTCATCTTACATTGCCATATATCTAATCAAGTTGGAAATGTTCAGTGGTGCAAAAATGGCACACTTCTTGGTAAGTGGCATGTTGATTCTATGAAAATTCAGGCCCTAAATTACTTTTCTTTGCAAAGTTCTTAATGCTTTATGATAGGGTTTTCTCTTAGCTCAATGGCGTCCAACCTTTCTTGATCCAGGTGCTGAGATGGATCCGGGGAGCCAGAACATATCGTCGCCTCAGAGCAACAGTAACCTATCTAGTCCCAGAAATAACGCTAAGGTATCTTACTGTTGCTCTGAGGCGACGATATGTAAAATTTAAATATATTTTTATTTTTTCTAGATAATGAGGAAACACAAAAAAGGAAGAAAATTTCGGAACTGATGTGATATACCCCACCCTTGGCGACTTTTTCCTGTTGGCGCCAAGAAAGCGTCGCCAAGAAAACGATGTATGACGACATATGTCATACATCGTTCTTAGCGATGCTTTTTTAGCGCCAACAGGAAAAAATCAGATAAAAAACATGATCAAAGCACTTCAGAACACAATATATATAAAAACAACATAAAAGCACAACAAAAAACATCACGAATATATGCTTCAAAAATGTACAGGGCCGGGGTTTTTTGTAAACATATTAAAATACAATGAAATAAATTATTGTATTAATTACAAGTCGAAATTAATGCATTAATTGTTTTTTCATCATTTCTCCGGGATACGAGCCCTCGGTCTCATAGTACTTTCGTAATGAGACCTCGGCTCGCCGGCCCTGCCTCGGTCTCATTACGAAAGTACTATGAGACCTCTGGCCAGCCAGTTATCCCTCCGACTGTTAATATACATTACAGTCGGAGTATGGTCACAGTTATGTATATTTTCATGGAGACACCCAAGGGTGGCTCCTTCCGTTCAGTGTACAATAATGACACAGTTTTAAGTGTGAAATATGCACCATTATTGTGCAGATTTATTAATAAAATTCAGCATTTTTAAGAGTACAACCGAAAGAACTTTCAATTGTTAACATAAAATTCAGTACCTAAAGGAGGCACGTTAATAGAATGTCTAAATAATTCGTGGCATCGATAAGAATTAACTTTTAGAACAAAATAACCGTACTATTTCTGTAAAATTAATTTACATACAGTAAAAATAAAGTTAAAAACTACAAGAACCCCTCAAGGATTTGTAAAAACAAAGAATTTTGGAAGTGAGAGGTTTTTTTTTGAATTCTAAAATAAAGAACTTACCTTTTTATATGGTATAAATATTCACACTCAGTCTAAAACAATACATCATATGACAATGGCACGTTACAGATACACACCACGTTGGAGTTAACTTTTAATTAACCTTCAAGTTTGAAGAAACTGGCATTTTCTAATGTTTTTACTTCAAAACACAACTACTGAATTTAAACTAACACAAAATAAGCATTCCTGTAAGGTATATTGCACGAAACAACACCACGTATCTCTCCTGCGTGAAACCCAAACAACCCAAGTAAACAAGTTTGAACAGATCTGTAAGATTGCCTTCGGGTTGCTAAACACAGGTTAGTTTGGCCAGGGATGCCATGCATAAAAAATTATCGCCTCATTGGCGAGAAAAATATTTTAATTTTGTACAAAAAAATCGAATGTCGCCAAATGGGGGGGTATATCACATCTGTACCAAAATTTCAAGCCTACAATTGGTGTCATTAATACATTCTTATTTTATGGGTGTGAAGTTTTGATCTTTTTTTTTTGGGGGGGATCTCCACCAGGGGTTCGTGGCGCAGGCTGAGGCATTGAAATTTTTAGGGGGAGGGTAAGGGGTATTTTTCTTTTTCTTTGCGGGGAGGAGGGATCTCTGTGGTCTCTGGGGAAGGGGGCACTCCTGGGTTTGTAGTAATCAATTTCCAACTATTTAACTCTACATTTGCAAAAATCAATCTTTATACCAAATGAAAATGATCAGTTGCTTTAGAAGGTTCCTAATCATATTTTTCTATCCCTCGAATTGAACATAACAACTGGCTAACCAGTGTTGTTGCAGAATAAAACTTCTCATCTTAGAGAATAATTATGTTTAGCAATGTTTAGCAATCAATCTTTACCTGCATAAACTAGTTTTTTTGTTTCACATTTAAATGAACTGACAGAAATTGATCTGGTGTTGACCTGTTTTTTTTATTTTTTATTTTTAATATGTGTTCTGCCTTTTGTACCTTTTTAACAGATAGATTCCATATTTTAAAAAATATCAAATATTTTTACAACTTTATGATCGCAAAATATAACTTTACTATTATAACCTCCAAAATATTTTTAACTTCAGCCACTAGAAATACCAAGTTGCAGCTTAGGATGCTCCAATCCATCTTAATCAACTTTTAGGTACCTAACTTTTTAACCCAATTATTCATCTTATTTAAAACTATTTTGAAAAAAATGACTTAGGGCTTCTCTCATGTATTCAATCTCTTTATTTTTGCATGATTTGTTTATTTTGATTTCATTGTATTGTATATATTTAATAAATTCATTTGGTAAATCAGGCTTTGACTGGACTATTCCGGGCTTTGATCGTTATACATTGGTTGGTAACTCTACCCTGGGTGAATATGACTTGAAGATAGATAATGCAAAAATTGAAGATGATGCTGATTATGAATGCCAGGTACAAGCAGTTAATTTGTTTTAAAACTTTGGACGTGGAAAAATGTGTTGTTTTTCTTTTATTTTTATTTATTTTTTTATACCAATGGCTTAATAGAAGTTAGAAAATCACAAAATCCATTAAATCTAAAACTCAAACTTTGGGAAATCCAGGAATCCTTTTAATGCAGTAAACTCTTAATTATTGGCAGTATTGACTGGGGATAACTTAGTTAATGGGGAATCCAGATCATTATGAACATAGGAACAGGGGCGGATACAAACTACCATTTTAGAAGGTTTGTTCATGGGGGGGGGGGCTGAAAATGTGCCCTCCTCCCCTGAACAAACCTAAGGTTTTGGCCCCATTTTTTTTTTTTTTTTTTTTTTGAAATGCTTTACTTCAGTAAAAAGCACAAACTAGGTCAGGAATAAGGCTCCTAATAAGCATAAATGTTGCAAATTAATTTCATAAGCAATGTACGAAGAAATTTCAAAAATTTACTTTCAAAAATAATAAATGAATATAAAAGACAACTAAAATATATTTTACATTTTATTCATACAGTGTTTGAACATAATTTGGACAAATACTATGGTCAATGGTATAAGGGAGGGGGAGGGGTGAACCCCATGATCCTTCTCTAGTATCATCACTGCATAGGGGACATATCAGCACAACATGCATTTAAAAATTTTATACACAGTAACACTTATACTGCTTGAGGAATAAGTTATTCTCTGCTTGCAAATTTGTAGATTTATTTCTTTAGACAAAAGACAGAATTGACCTTAGAATTCATTCTTTTCTCAGTATACGTAAAACCTTGAAAATTCTGGTACTTGATTATTTTTTTCAAAGCCTTGAGAGTCCTGTAAAATTGGGATAATGTGCAAATACATGTGGAAAGACATTGATTTTGTTATTCCTACAAACCAAGTAGGTTTAGGGAAAAAAAAATCTTTGGGGCTTTGCTTTCTGCTTGTGGCCGCTCACCCAAGCTGGATCAGTTATAATTTACAGCACCTCAAGATCGCTATGCACTCTTATTTGGTTCAGATATTTATGTTGCCTTTTAGGAATAATGAGATTAAAACATTTGTTACGGTTGAAAAGAAATGAAAATCCAGCTCCCCCTCCTGTAAAAATAGAGTTTAAGTAAAGAGCTCATTATAATTAGAACAAAATAAAAATTCCGCTTCCACCGAAAGAAAAAGGAACTTGTTGAAAATACGTAAAACAAAACTACTGATAAGCTATTTAAAAAACAACTTAATATCCAAAATCCAGTTTGTGAGGGTTTGTTGCAGCAGGGTTTGACTGTATTTAATATAAAAAAAGTTTTTGATGGTATCATACCATTGATATGATACAGAATTGCCTCTTTAATTTGCTCATACTTTTATTTTTTTTATTTACAGGTTGGACCTGCAGCTGGTCAACCCGAAATTATTGGAAAAGCTCATCTTACTGTTCTATGTAAGCTTTAATGCTGTGCTTTTAAATAATGAAGAATCTTAGCTCACAAATAGCAGTAGATGGATTTAAATAATTCTATGCAAATTTAGTTTTAAGACATAAGTTAATCTTACTTGTATGTGTTGTTAACATAATATTTCAAAACTATTAAATATGAAACTGTTAATGTGTTAACTTCTTACAGTCTTGCCCAATAAAACATTCTATATTAAGCACACAAAGCAAAACATGAAGTTTTAAGCAATTTTAATTTTCTATTAAAATGCAATATTAGTTCAAAGTTTGTCAAACTTTTCAATGTCTTTCATTTTATATGCGATCTAGATTATTAAAAAAGAACAAAGGAAGGAGAAAGAAAAATACTTTTGTTTTCAAATTTTACTTGTTTTAATATACAACTAATTACACACAAAATATTTGACCAAAATCGGTCCAGCCGTTTAAAAGCCTTAAAAGTCTAAACTATATTGAGAGTCAACTGATAAAGGATTAAAACAAATCATTGCCAAAAAAAATTTCGAATTTCATACTTTTTTTAAAAAGGAACAATACTGAAAGTGCAGTAAGGAAATATTAACTTAAAATACCAAATGGACGCATCAGAATGGTGCCATTAATGGTGATGTTGACCAAACTGAGTTTGTGCCTCAGGTTTTTTCGATTAATTCCTCTTTTACTTTCCTTGCTTTCTGAAAATTTGTAGAAAATCCCCAAACATGTAAATAACCTATATCTGCATTCTTCTAGAATATTCTTCAGCTTCTATATGAAAAACCTCTCTTGATCTGAGACAAGGCAGTTGTGTTCTTGCCAGTTGATTGCTAGTAAATTAATTGAAATAAAAACATGCTTTTCATTGATTATGTGTTATCATTCAATGTGACAACATTATTAGAGGTTTTAAATATGAAAAGGAAACCAAAATGTTTAACAGTTATAGTGTTGCATTTTACCGACATAGCATGTGAAAATTCGGTCTATTTACTAAAAATAAAAATCAGGATTTTTTTCAGTTTTTTACTTCAAGAAAATAACTTAAATAGCTGTATTGAATATTATAGGGAATGATATAACTGAAAATTAAATCTTATCAGAGCACGTGGGCGCCCATATAGGGGGACAAGGAGGGGGCTCGAGCCACCCCCCCCCCCTTTTTGAAATTAGAACTTCCTTGCTTTTAGTACTTTTTTCTTTTTAAAAATGTAAAAAACATTTCTTCTCCAGTCATTAATGAATAAGTTATTGAAAATTTCAAATTTTAATCACTCTTAATCTGTCCTGAAATTAGTTTCCATGGGGAAAATATCTAGTTAAACTGTGGGGAAAATGTCTGAGCCCCCCCCCCCTTACAGTTTTGCATATGGGCGCCCTTGTCAGAGCATATAGCTAAATAACATATAGCTGTTTCAAAATTTTCATAATGTTTTTGTGAGGGTTTAGTTGTTATTGAACGAGTGGTTGTTCAACTGTTCATTGAATTAAAAAAAAAAAAAAATATCTTTCTGCTGTATGCTTAGAAAAAGACATTATTTATGCTTCTAATATTTTTACTGTTATTTTTCTTAAGGTTCTTATCAGTAAGGATTTAAAGTTTTAATCTATTTAATACATATAACTTAACAGATGTTAAGTCTTAAAAACAGTTTTAATCTTAATATCAGTATCTTAAGCTGAAAAAGGTTTATTGCAATGTATTTTTAGTGGGAACCTCTTCAAAGCTTAATTTTTTTTTCTTTTTGAGTTATGTCAATTAAAATTGAATATTTCTCTTCATCACATTTTCACATTCTAAATTCTAAAGCTAGTTCCTTCTTATATTTTTGAATTTTAGTGCCTCCTACAGCCATTAAAATCATTGATAAAACACCAGGTGAAGAAATTCAAGTGAAAGTGTCAAAAAGCTTATCACTTGCATGTGAAGCTCAAGGCGGAAAACCAGGACCCAATATAGTGTGGTATCGAAACTCTTACAGGTTGTCTGATGGTAAGCTTTTGTAAAATTCATTAAGTGTATATCAAACTGAGGCAATTGTACTGTTCTGTTTGAGCTTCACCATCCATAAACAATATGATTAATATTGTATTGTGTGCAATATTTATTTTGCTATATTTTATCTTCTTTTTAAGCAGTGCATTAGCCAAATGTAGTTCAGGAAGAAATTATGTGGTAAAATGTAGTCATATGTGTTACAATAATGAGGTTGTTTCAAAAATTTTAAAAGTATTTTTTTCTGAAAGAGCATGCTTTGAAACATAGGATCTGACCATTTTTAAAATAATTTGACTAAGTTTAATATTAAAAAAAATTCTTTTAATTGGTGCATTTTTATTGTTTACGCTTCTGCTGATGACATCACAAATGATGAAATGCCCCATTGGCAGAGCGCAATTTATTTAATTCCCTTCTTGATTATCATAACAAAGGAAAGGGGGTAGACAGATGCGCCAAAGTACATCATTTGTAGCGTCATAAAGACCACGTCTTGTTTTCAAAATCGGACAGTTAAAAAATTGATTAAAAATTAAGGGTTGGGAAATTAAAAGTTTTTTTCTCGCTCCATGTTTTTTTTTTTTTTTGTTCTGTCAATTTCAGTGACTAAAAGTAGTACTTTTGATTGGAAGCACCAACACCATTGAAGTGTTATGAAAACACATTATTGGTAAACAATATGTAGTGTTCATTCAAAATAATTATTGATGAATGCACATAAATAATGATACTAGCCACAAGATGTAATCACTTTCTTTTTTGATAAATTGAAAAAAATCATTTGTTTTCTAATTCTAATACATGAAAATCTTTTTTAAAAAGGATATTTCTCATGTTCAGTTTAGAATGCTTTAAAAGAAATAGAATGCTTTAAAAGAAAAAAAAATCCATATACAGATAGTCACTGTTTTGTTTTCTTGCAAATCAAAAACATTTTGAACTTGATTGATGACTAAGTGATAAAATTCTCCACTTTTAAATTAAAGTTCAAAATATGAATTATTTTTTTATATTAATGTAGGCATATGTTGGAGATCTGTTGTTCAAAAGAGAACTAGAAAAGGTTAATGATTGAAGAATCTAAATTTTAGAAGTAAAAATATAAATTTACTTGTAAGATATCATTTTATTTAAAGTTTTAAAGACAAAAAAAAAAAAAAAAGTGAAAATATGCTAGATTAAAATTTAATACTCAAAACAATTTTTTTTTTGTCTTGAGTTCTGAAAGAACTACTCAGCAAGAAATTTTTCTTAGTTGCCTTGGACTTGTCAAATCTTGTGTGTATGTTCATATATATATATATAGTATATATATATATACATATCTATATTTCAGGGGGTCCCAAAAGGTCATTTACAAAGGTAATATGCTGGTCTTTCATGTATTATAGTGAACAAAATTTATAAAGGTACTTGTGTTCAAAAATGCGAACTACAAATGCTAGAGGGCAATGATTGCAGACTTGAAAGAGCAGAAAAAGAGGATGTCGAGAGCAATGTTAATATGATTATTGTTATAGAACATGATTATATCACAGGAGATGAACAAAATGTTTTCCATTCGCCACAGTGTATGAACCCGTTCAAATTGGCCTGGTGAGTCGCTTCAGTGATCCTGTCGATAAGACCCATGTCCAATGTTATGGGCCTTTTATAAACCATAGACTTCATGTGTCCTCGCAGGTAGAAATCCGGGGGAGGGGGGGGGGATTACAGTGAACATGTGACTGGCCATTCTCTCGTAAGCCTGTAGGTTACAAGGAGCCTGTGGGTTACCCCCTTTACTGGTAGCAGTTTGCATTTTCAAATACTTGTTCCTATGTCTTGTGCATTATGATGCGACAAACCAGCATGTCAAGTTTATAAATGAATTTGTAAGGCCCTGTATATAGATAAATGTAGAGGGTATTCTGTTTTAACCTTCAAGACCTTTATTTTTGCAACCTTTAGTACTAGATGTATACTTCCAATTGCAAAAATGATCAAAATCAGATGCTGAGTTAAGATATTGAAAGTTTGAAGTAAAAAGAAAAATGAGTAAAAAAATACAAAATTTAATTTTTTATATGAACTTCATGTCACCTAACTTATGTTTAGGGAAATAATCTCCATTGAAAAATAATTCCAGCACAAAAATTAGAATTAGTACGATTAATATTTACCGATATATGAAACGCAACATTTTGGGACGTACACCACTTTTCGCTCCCTGTCAATAACACTTTTTGGGGGAAAATATAGTGATTAATAAGTGTTTAAAATTATATGTGTGCATAGAGTGTAATTTTTCAAATCATTCGAGGCTTTGTAGTGTGTTTTTGCGTATCATGGCATAACATTTGCATTTATTTTTGATGGCAATGAAAAATATAAATACCTTGCTTTTCTTATTTTGACAACCTGTCATTCTTCTGAAAGGGCAATAAGTTCCAATCTCTTCTTTTGTATGGTCCCTTAAAACTTTGAACTAGAATATTTCCTCGAGTTTTGGTCGCACAAATATCAAGTTTTTTGTGTCAGTAATAGTTTTTAATGGAGATTATTTCTCTAAATATTAGTTAGGGGACCTAGGGCCCTTATAAAAAGTTATATTTTGTATTTTTTGACTCATTTTTATTTTTGCTTCAAACTTTCAATATCTTAACTCTGCATCTGATTTTGAACATTTTTGCAATTGGAAGTATACATCTAGGACTAACAGTTGCAAAAAAAAAAAGGTCTTGCAGGTTAAAACGGAACACCCTGTATATATAATTCAATGATGTATTTCATGTTCCCAATGTTTATTAGTTTACAAACTGCAACTTGTTTTGAATGCTATAAATTGCTTATTAAAAAATTTGATTAAACTCTATTGGCTAAACATAAACATCTAATTAAGACAAGCAATATAACATGGTTTTATAATTTTCATTTAGTTGGAATTGAGAAATCTGTTCGTGACGATGATGATGGGCGGCAAACTGTTCAGTCAACTTTAAGGATAAATCCTAACCCTGATGATAATAAAGCGTATTATGAATGTGAAGCTCAAAGCTCTTTTACATCTTTAAAACTGCGAACTGGTGTTTATTTAAATGTATTATGTGAGTATATTAGTAGTAGTGAAATAAACTTGTGCTAAATATTAGAATCAGGGAAACTATCATTTTTGGCATTGTGTTATTTTTTAAAATGTTTGGAATTAACTGAGATGAATCAGTATGAGTCACCTAATAAAATCTTACTAACTATCGAGGTTCACACACTTGGAAAGTATCCTAGATGAAACTTTCAACTGTGACCAAAATGTTACTAGGTATTATGTGGGAATTGCCTGCAGATAATGTGCAGTTTGGAATTCATTTAGACCTGCATGACTTTTAAAAAGTTCTTTAAAGAATGCATTAGGTTTCATTACCAATAAAGGAATTTTTTTACTTTCAAAACCTTTAAGGAATTCAATTTATTTTTCTTTTAAACTGTTTCAAAACAATTATTTACTGGGGATTTTTTAATGATTTGTTTGCTCAAAAGTGTCATTATTGTATTTTAAATAATGCTATGGTGTAGACTTTTTTCCTATTACAGTTCAAGTTTAACATTAAGCATGTTTTTTGCATTAAGTTATCTCCCTAAGCCAGGGCTGAGGCAGAAATACTTAAAATACACCTCCAGCTCAGTCATTCCATCCGAGGACTGCAGTTTCGTGTTTTTTAGCACTCATCAGCTCGGAATAAGAATTACCTGAGCTGGAGGTGAAAAACCTCTTAAGGGAGCCAAGAAAGCGAAACAAATTGGTAACTAATGTAGAATTAACACACCAGATGAGTGACCGCAACAATGGTGCGGTTCAACTCAAAGATTGATCGTCAATCAATCCTCAAAAAATCCTTTAAAAAGGCTTGTAACTTTTTTTCTTTTGAGATAGAAGCTCAGTTTTTCGACCATAGGTCGAGATGGATCTAGAGTAAAAAATATTCCTTTTTCCAATGGTGTCAAAAAGAAAACTATGGGACGATTCCTTCACTTTTTATTGATAGATTTAATAAAGAAAGTAGTGCCTAAATTTCAGCTAAGCCTAAATAAATTCGAGCTAAAAAGACGAATAACTCCCATCGTAATCAAGTTAGAGCATTGAAACAAACTGCTTAGAATGCAGGAAGTTCTATTCTTTCCAACGATATATAATATTAATATGTGCAAATAATTTTTCACCCCATATTCAGGAATTTATGTGAAAATTGGGCCTAAATTGGAATTAAAAAAAAAACTATTCATCGAATTTTTTTCGAACTGGTCTGCAAACCTTTTCAGAACTTAAAGGAACAGACTAAAAATTTCAGCGAAATCGACGGGGCAGTTCTAAAGTTTTGCGAGTTCAAACCCACAGACGCTTTTTGGAGACTTTATTTTATACTATGTAGAAATTTATTTATTTTTTAAATCAAGTTAATACCCTGTTGATTCTCAAAGTATTTTCAACTAGTGTTTATTATGTTTTCTGAATTTTTATTTCTTCTAGAAGGAATTCTATAGCACTCATAAATATCCTAATGTATACTAGAGATGAGACAGGCCCGACTGCGGGCTCGGGCTCTAGAACCGAAAATAGGTTTTGGGCTCGGACTCAAGCTAAGATATTCAATCGTCAATCTCCAAACAAATGCAAAGCAAATAAACATTATCATGTTGTTTATAAAACATATGTTAAAAAAAAACAATTATTTTAATCAGTTCAATCAATGTGAAAATTTAACCAAAAAAAAAAAAAAAACAGAAAATAAATTAACGCTTATTTCTAATATTTTTTTTAGTGATTACTATTAGAATATGTCACACAGTTATGCATTTGAAGTGGAACAGTTTAAAAAATTTTAGAAACTTCTGTGTTAATGAAGAATATTTAGCATAACATTTTCATTAACAGAGAGATTAAAAAAAAAAAGAAAAAAAATGAACCAATTGCAGTTGTAATATAAGTACCCATATTTAGTTGTAAAACAACAGCTGAGACTAACATTTCGTTAAATCATGTCAAACTGTAGAATTCTCGGTTTTTGATACAAAAAAGTTTCCCTTGGGCTCAGGTGGGCTCAAATTTTGGTCCAAGGCTATCCCCCGGGGTCGAGTGGGTCTGAGCTCTCAAAAGTGAGCCTGAATTCATCTCTAATGTATACTAATGCTTTGAATCAACTTGCGTTCTTTTTATTTTGTTGTTAGCAGAAAAAATAGAATAAATAAAAGTAAAATAAAAATATTTATTCACACATTTATGGCTTTCACATTCAAATAACAGTGCTAAATCATTGTTTTTTTAATAGATCCACCTGGTAGACCAATTATCGAAGGCTACAGAAACAATGAAAAAATAAGAGCTGGAGATACTGTAAATTTAAAGTGCATATCCCGTGGAGGTAATCCTTTGGCTCGCCTAGTGTGGGGGAAAAATAATGTGTCCATTGACCATTCTTATACTACCTCTGACTGGGAAGCTACAAATGAAATTTCCTTTAGTGCTAGCATGTCAGACGATGGAGCCGTGTATACTTGTAAGGCATCCAGTCCAATGCTTTCCGAAGTGATGGAAAAGTCGGTCTCTTTAAGTGTGATATGTAAGCATTTCCTTTTGTTCTAAGCATTTGGTTTTACGTACTTGTTTTGTTGAATAATGAATATAAAAAATGTGTAGCTATTTTTGCCTGAATGAAAATATAACTGCAAATTTCTCGCCTTTTTTGGTTGCTTAAGGATAGTCAGTACCCTAAATACTTTCAAAAATTTGATGCTTTGATTTTTATATGTTTTGAAACGCCATTTCACTACCTTTTTAATGATACAAACTTCTTGATCGTGCTCATATTAGAAGTAAGTTAAAATAAACTTTAAAAATAATTTAAACCCATTTTGAGGTATGATTTTTCCCTTTAAATTGCAATATCTCCAAATTGTATTTTTGAAACTAAATGTTCATTTTTCTCAGAAACTAAATTGTGTTAGGCTTTGAAATTTTTACCACCTATTCCATACATCTAATTATATATATACTAAAGTAAATTTTTTCTCATATTCGAAAAATATTTTTTTAGTGACTTACGCATTAGAATTTTTCTTTAAAAAAAAACTAAGCTTTCTTTCTGTAAAATTTTACTTCAGTATAGAAAAAAGAGTCTACTTAAGGTACAGAAAAAATTTCATAACTGTATCTTTAATAGATTTTCAGAAAAAGGTACATAAAACTGTGCAAGTTAACGTTGACGGTATAGGGCGTACCGACTCCCCTTAAGGGGGAAAAAATAGAGAGTGGCTATCCAAGAAATATTGCATATAATTAAAATTAAAGTGAACATTTTCAGTGCTCAAGACTTTGCTTTAATGACTAATTATTGCTTTATCTTTTGAGAAAAAAAATTAAAAACTATCCTATGATCCTATATTACCATGGATTAGCATGATTCTATTGTACTTCAACCTGCTATGCCATGTTCTAATTGTTATTTTAATTTTGAAATTATTTGCTTTGTTTCCTTCATGTTTAATCAGTGTAGGCCAGTCAGGAATCACATGAACTGCAAAATTACTACATCATTTTACAAAAATAATTTCTGTAATGTAGATTTTTAGTTACAGATGTACACCGAAAGACGTGCTGGGTTTCTTCAGCATTTTCCAACTGACCACAAAAATGTTGATTATTATTAGAAACTGATTTAAAAAGTAAAATAGTTTGAATATGATATTATGTGTTCTTTGATGCAGAGTGAACTTTCTACTTCAAATGAAAACTAGATAGATTCAAATAAACCTTGTAGTGGTTTGCTACCCTGTCTAGAAAATAATTCTGTGATTTGTGCAGATCTGCCAACTTGATCTTTTCCCCTTCCGTATGTAGGATAAAATCTTTGGCATTTTCCCTTCCTACTGAAGACATTTTTTTTTCTTCTTTCTTCTGTTCCAACTAGCGGTACTTGTACGGCTTTGCTTGTTGTAAAAAATTAAAAGGTCATTTGGTTCGCCTGGTTATTTACAAATAATAGATGATGAGTTTTTCACCAATTTGGAAAGTTAATTTGTTCGCCCATGGTCGCATGGTAGTTTGCTTGTCCACGTTATGGTAATTTGCTTGTCCATGTTATGATAAATTGCTCGGTAAAATGTTAGGAAAAAAACAAAATCGAATTTTCGAAAAATCACTTTGAGGTGCTACAAACTAATTTTGTGCCAAATTTCATGAAAATTGGCTGAATGGTGAAGGCGCTCTATGTGCGTCACAGACATCCAGACTTTCAGTTTTATTATTAGTAAAGATAACAAAGGAAAATTACGAACTCTTTCAAAGTAACAGTAACAAGTATATAAACTATAAAAGGGAAATAAGTCAATGTCTCATCAGCAGGTGTCAATCACTCCAATATCGCTTCACCTCGGAATCTCCATGCTGAGCCAAACATCCCAACAAATGTCCGTAATTTCATCATCCTCACGAAACGGATAATTAGGACTTGCATAAATGCCAATTCAGTAGAGCTGCTTTGCCAGGCTCTATTTCTTAAAAACGAATGCGTTATGTAATTCACACAGTTTCAAAAACCAAGGTGGCTTACTCTCGTTCTGAAGTTATGACATCGTGATGGGAGTGAGTTGCTCTGTGACTTAGTGAGCTCTGCACCTATCAAACCTTGCTTTGTATTTCAAAAATGCCTTGTTTACCAATAAATGTTTTCCTTTCTGTGAATAGTGCGTCAAATATCATCAACTTGGACAGGATGTTTATTTGCAATTCCTAATTCAGTCATACAAGTTGTTTAATTTTATTATTTCAACATTGTGTCTTACAAAATCTTTTGCATTTCCACTCTAAACTTAATCAAAGCATCCCTGGTTTGATGCCAGCGGGTTGAAGGTCCTCCATGTTTGTTAATGGTGACTAGGGAATATTAAATTTGTCACGGTCAAAAACTTCCAAGTGAATCAATACCTCTGGGGGTGCTGGACCAGGGATTGCTCAGTTTCTGATCTGGACTTTAAAAACGAGCTGATGTGTGCATTACATGACTTTCTTTTTCCTCCAATTTAATGTCATTTCCCCATTATTGGCAATTTGAATGTGATTCAATTGTTTACTCTCTAAATGTCATCAACAGTGGCCAAATTGAAACCAAATTTTAAAAAAGGAATAAAAATATAAAAAAACGCCAAATTTGTCGCCAAGTTGGCAACAAAATCTGGCGACCAAAAGTTTTGTATATTGTCAAGTGTTTGCCAAATTATAGCACCGCTTGAGTTTACATCAAAATTAACAATGATTTCCCCCAAAAAAGGGTAAAAGGCCCCCTTAGGGACATCTGAATGCAACCAAAAGGGAAGGTGCACAACTAGGCCTCACTAGGAGTCTATGTACCAAATTTCAACTTTCTAGGACATACTGTTTTTGAGTTATGCAAGATACATGCACACACACACATACATATGTACATACAGACGTCACGAGAAAATTCGTTGTAATTAACTCGATTGTTGTCAAAATGGATATTTCGGGTGTCTGTAGGTTCCTAGGCATATATTCACGTGTGGTCAGGTCAAAAAAAAAAAAAAACTCAGCATTCATTCGGGGGTGAGAAAAATGGAAATTAAGGCCGAGTGAAAATTTTTTTGCGAATACAATACTTCCTTTTTCGTAAAAGGAATTAAAAACAGCTGTCTTCAGTGTCCTATTCAACCGGTAAAACCAAAAAAATAACAGGTACGGGGGACCCTGGAGTGTGATGTGATGATGTTAGCTATGCAAAATATTGTTATATGTAAAGTTTATTTTGTTCGACTTGTAAGAATCCTGTATCTATTCTTTTTTTCATAATATTTAGATGCTCCCTCAGCTGTAAGTATTAAAGCACCCAAAGAAGGAAAGCCTGGAGATGTTTTTGTAGCAACTTGCAAGACCGGTAGAAGCAATCCTGCTGCTGAAGTAACGTGGGTTGTTGATGGAATACCATTCCCTTCAGTGAATAAAGTTGAGTCTGACTCTAAAGGAGGATCAGTGACAACATCTGAAATAACTGTGAATGTTACACTACAGGTATGCTCCACATTAATTTTTTTTTTTTTTTTGATATAATAATTGATGGAAAGCCCATCAATTATTTCCTTTTATCTCTTTTATTAAAAACTTTAATGAAAAATTTCTTTTGATATATTTGGGTATAATATATTTTCTCATTCTATAGCTTTGAAGTTAAGCTAAAAGTTGTGCTTCGAATATTATGCAATTGCTTAACAGTGTAATATTTCTATTGCTTACAATATTTGCTAAAAATTTATGACAACTTTCTTATTAAAATTTGTTCTTTCCAAAATCATTGTGATAAATTACCTAACACTATCATTCCAAAAAATGTCAATACATTTTGCAATTATGACCAATAAAAATATACAATATAATGATTTGTGCAGTGGTGTATGATATAATTCTGTATTGAATACTAATTTTTATGTTATTTTAAAATATCTTAAGTTTCTGTTTCTAAGATTAATCTCCTATCTGAGACTCGAGCAATAATAAACAAAGTGTTGCATACTTTTGGAATTAAGATCGCAGCAGTTTGTGAGTTTTCTTTTTTTTTTCTTTTTTGCTATTATGATCTTTAGCTTGATTCTGTAATTTGTGTTGTTGCAAAGTAGCTGAAATAAATATTACTGCCCTTGAATCTTTATTTCCTTAAAAATACAAAATTAAACAATCAAGAATTCAACTTTAAAAAAATTATTTAGTTCAATTAATTTCTATTTGTCATAGAACTGCACCTATGGATATATATGTATACATACAAATGTGAAAAAAAAGGAACAAGATAAAAAAATTCATCCAGCCTTGCTGGCATTTGGAGACTTAGCATATTTTGAAAATGATTATTAAAGATAGCATATTTTGAAAGACAGCATTTTAGAAATTTTAAAGCATGAAATATAGTGAAGGCAGTTGTGAAGTGTCAAAATGAAATAGCATTAACCCTGATAAAAATAATGAAAAACAATTTATCATGAATGGAAAAAAATAATTTTACGTAATAAACATGAGTACTCATATTGCACAGGTAGAATGAAAAGTGCACTTCTATAATGATAATCTAATTAAAGAAATGTTCTTTTCTTTGTACTTGTGCAGTATGTATGCATACTCATACTTATTCGTAGATGCTGTAAATATGGTTGCATAGCTTCCAACTTGTAAGATTTAGCCGTACAGTGTAAGATCTTCTGGCGTTTGTACGATTGTATGGTATTATGGCAGATTTGTACGAGAACTTCTTTATCGGATAACAGCATTTAGAACATTTCAATCTGGAAGAACTTACAGAAAAAGTATTGTTTCAAACAAGTTTCTGATAGGTAATTTTTGTGAGTTGCGAAGTCAGCAACTTTTCGAAGTTTAAATCCGAAGAAATAAAAGTTTGTTTATTTACTTATTTTTAAATTTATTCATTTATTTTGCCTACAAAGACACAAATAGAGTGAAGGTAAGGATTTGAAGATATTATAATGCTTTAAATTTTAATACTTTGCTTTATAATGGTCAAAAAAGCGTAAAAATATAGCCACCTCGTGCATTGTAAGATTTTTTAAGTTGGCATGTTGGCAGCTATGTGATTGATATTCTTACTCTCATTTTTGGAAATAAAAATAAAATGATTAGTGAAAAAGAGACTTCTAAAATATGTTACTAACCTTTTAATTGGTAATTAGTAGCATTAGTTTTAAAATGTAGAAAATAATTATGAGTACTCATAAGTACATCCTACTTTTCAATTTTAGGATAGAAATTCAAAGTTATTGACCTGCTATGCTGTAAATCAAGAATTAGGGGAAACTATATCTGAAACGCTAACAATTAGTATTTTGTGTGAGTATTGAGAACCACTTCTTTGCTTGATAGAGTTTGAGTATTAAATGAATTTCATTAAATATAACCTTATTCGGCAGTTTCTTTTTTCTTCTTTCCCAAATAAAATATTATGACAAGTACAGAATCTTATGAAATGCTGTTATCTATTTTTTTTTCTTTTATAATTTTATTTTTTACTTTTATTTGTATGAAATTAGGTAATTTAGTTTAGAAAAGAGGAAAAGGAAAACAAACTTTAAAAGTGTCATTTTATTATGTTCAGACTTAGATAAAATGAAAAGCTTTCTGCGAACACAAATCCTAACTGGAAAATTTTCTGCAAATAATTATTTTGCCTAACTCACCCTTGAATAAAGAATTAAATGTACATTCAAGTATGAAAAAGGTCAAAAAAAAAAAAAAAAATGCTAAAAGCAATCATTTAATTTTTCTTACAATAACATATAGTATGTGATTAATTTTCACCAACTGAAGAAAACTGCCAAAACCATTATTATTTTCACACGTGTGCTTTAAAAGACTTTTGGAGAAAGGCTTCAACAGAAGTAAACTGGGATTTTTTTAAAAAATTCCCTTAAATTTTTTTTATTTTAATTTTTTTTATTAACGTTGGCAGTTTGACAAAAAAAATTTCTGCAGAGCCAAAAATTTTCTGCGAACGCGGTTCGTGTGTTCGTCTATTTTCTGCAAGACTGATTATGTTTTTAAGATATGTTTGCCTACTTGTTTTGGAATTGTTAAATTTTATGCTATATTATTTGTTCTTTTTCTATTTGTTTCTATTGCTTATTTTTCAAATGTTTTAAACTTACTATTTTAGTATGTGTAAGCTTTGTTTTGTGTCTCAAGTGTTTGATTTTGCGTAGTCTGACAATAAAAAGTTGGCATGTCTGGAACTTTTTTTTTCTTTTTGAAAATTAGATTTATATTCTTGAACAGATGCACCTGATCCCCCTTCCATATTTGGTTACACTGAAGGTACTGCCATACTTGCTGGTAAATTGCAAAGATTGACATGCATTTCCCATGGAGGGAATCCTTTACCTGAAATAAAATGGTTTAAAGGTGGTAAAGAGGTAGGATTTTGATTACTATAACCTGATGTCTTTTGTATTGCACAAAGTTGAAAATCATACATTTAATTTAGTTTTTAATTAAAACAAGTGTATACAAAATTAGCTAATTTGTTCTGAAATTATATGTTATTATAAGTTATGATTAAGAATTCCTTTCTTTTTTATGATTAGTGTATACAAGTGTTGTTACTGTCAGTAGCGTAACTATGGGCTCGAGCGCCCCTGGCAAACTAAGGTAATTGCACTCCCTCCCCCGGGTCGCCCACATGTTAATTGTGACTTCCAAAAAAAAAAATTTTTTTTTTTTTGAACATTTTGATAAGTTGATTCAATGAATAGGGAGACAGCATTGTAATTATTTTCTTTTTTAAAATTGTTTTCAATGATGCCCAATGTTCCTCCACCTTGTGAGTTTTTTTTTTTTTTTTTAAAGCATTTTTCATATTCTATGATAAAAAAAAACTCTTAAAATTTTTTTTTAATCAATTGAAATAAAGCTCCCCTGGCCTCTGCACCCCTGGCAAGAGCCAATCCTGCCAACCCCTAGTAACGCTACTGGTTATTATAAATATGCTCTTTTGATGAATTTAAAAAATCTTATGCAGGGCTTCTACTTAAAGTATTACATGTTTGGAATAGCTTCAAAAAAATTTGTTTTCCATTTCATTTTTTGTGCAATTCCCCCCCCCCCCCCCAGAACTCAAACACCCTGTGCCGTTCATTTCTCTCTTTCACTGTGAGTGGCGGGTCTAATGGTAAGTGGCCACTTGGGGCCCCGAAGTTCGGCTAGAATCTAAAACAATAGTGCATTAGTTTTTAACATTACCAACTGTAACTAAATGAATGAGTTTTTTTACAGCCGGGGACTGAAATACCAATAGGCTTGTTTTAAGGGTCCCCCAAATTTGTTTCACTGATATTTTCAAAGATGATGCTAGAGGGACCGAAGCTCCAATAAGGAAATTTTTACCGATAGGGCCCCCACATCACTGATCCTCCTGTGCTTTCTGTGTATATTGTCAACTCTTGTGTATTTATGTATGTATCAAATTTCCTTTGAACCAAAGTCTCTTTTCACCTTTTTAAATACTAAATGTAAGAGATTTACATTATCGCAATCATTTCATTGCAATAAATTTTATAGTAAACAAGTTGTGTCACATGGCATTGCACTTCTCCTTCAAAAAAAAAAAAGTTGTGTCAAGTGATGCATGGTCATCAGGCTTGAATAAAAGAAAAAACATTGTGCAAATATTTTCATCAATAATGCAGTCCCTAAAATTTCCTATTAAAATTTGGACAATACTCCCTGAAAATTCCCCATTCAGATTTGGAAATTTCATAAATAAATTTACCACTCCATTAAAAAATTAAAAATTTCATTTCCCTTTACATTGTGGTTGGCGCTGTGTGAAATATCATGTTTTGCATCCATCCTTGCCAAGAAAAAATGCTGAGAGTCATGAGGCATGTCTTTTTTTCCTGAATAAATAAGGAGATGGCTAAAAGGGCATTAGAATAAAGGCAACAGTCTCATAATAGTGCAACACTCCTATAAATCCTCATCAGAATTAAAACCACACTACCCAAAAATTCCCTGTACAATCTTGACGTTAGTCCCCAAAAAATACTTACTAAAGTAAGGACAACTCCTTAAAAGCTTTTATCACAGTGAGGACAACTGTCCCGAAAAATTCCCATTAGTTATAGTCCCCAAAGCTCCCCATAAAAACAAAAAAATGTTCCCCGTTAGGATAAGGGCATCAGTTTCTAAAAATTCCTGTTGGAATAAGGATTACAGTTTTGAAATAATGTCAACAATTCTCTAAAAATATCTATCTGGATAAGAAAAACAGTTTCAAAAAATCCTGCAATGGGCGATTGGAAAAATATATGTGAATCAGCTGCTTAAAAGAGGATGAAGACAATCAAACAGCTTACTTTGATTCATCTGGCAATTATTTTTATTAACAGTATAATATGTATGTCCAGTATTTTTTTATTCTTTAGAACTAATAGGGCCATTTCCACGAAAACTGCCATTTTGTCCTGCACATGACAGCTAATATACACTGGCTAAGGACAGATGGCAATAGCAGCGTTAGCAACCACAAAATGGAAAGCAAGGAAATATGGAAATTAGCATAAGTTCGGGACACAGTAAGACATCTTGTGAGTATGCAAATTTTAGACTCATGACGTTGCTGGTCACGTGATAGCGCTAATAAGAAATATAAAGGACTAGCCGTACCCGACGCGCGTTGCTACGCCAACAAAAAAATACATCATTATACTGATTTTCATGACAATCGGTTGAACGGGGCAGAAGTTGCTACTCTGCTGTGCCACCTGGTGGCGGGTGGCTTCAATGAGCATATTATGCACCTTCTCTGTGGAAAAATACATATATATAGCAATTTTCATAATAATCGGTCCAGGTATCAAGTGAAGCGGTGACTATACTCAAATTTTGTACTCATGCAGTTTGCAAGATCAATCAATCGCTAAAAATATCAAATAGAAAAAGTTTTAAATCCCCCTGTTGCATGAAAAGCCATAAAACAATAAAGAAAGAATTTATTTGTTCAAACTCAAGAAAAATGGCAACAGCTAACTTCTTTTCAATGAGATCTTTCACGCGAATTAATTTCTGCAGCCGATAATTTTATTCGTATTTATTCAATGGATTGTTACTTAAATTGGAATAAAAAAGGAACTATCGATCGGATTTTTTTCGAACTGGTCTATAAACATTCCCAGTACCAAAAATAACAAATGGTGAAAGTTTCAGCCAAATCTGCCGGGTAGTTTTTAAGTTCAT
This sequence comes from Uloborus diversus, assembly GCF_026930045.1. Classification (NCBI taxonomy): domain Eukaryota; kingdom Metazoa; phylum Arthropoda; class Arachnida; order Araneae; family Uloboridae; genus Uloborus; species Uloborus diversus. The sequence continues at coordinate 100,198,066 of NC_072732.1, forward strand.
GGAAGACATACAGACAAACATTCATTTTTATATATAAAGATTGGGCACGTGATGACCATTGTTGTTCAAAAGCAAAGTTTGGCGGGAAAGAAACAATTGACGAAGTTGCATTTTTCGGTATGTCTTCCTGACATCCCTTAGATGATTTTATGGGTGGCCATGTGGTTCGTAACATTGAAGAAGGGCAGAAAAATTTAGATGTTGCCAAGGATTTAGATGTTGTCATCAGCCACAGGGTTGTTTCGAGAGTTTGGAGATCATTTCAAACAAATGGAATGGGTAGCAAATGTCACGAGGGAGGTTGTGTACTCAATACGACGTCAGCAGAAGATTAGTACTTAGTGCTAGCAACGAAAAGGAACCAGCACAACACAGCTACTGAGGTAGCAAAGTAGTTTCCTGCTGCTACTAGCAAGCAAATATCTCAAAAAAAAAAAATGTAGCCAGACGTTTGAATGCAGTAAGACTATGTGTCTGTCAGCTTGCTTCGTACATCTCATTTTCCACAAGTCAGTGTTTTGCTTGTTGGTAAAAATCACAATTGAAGAGAAGTCGACTAGGTTTGTGTTCTATACTCAGATGAAAGCAGATTCAGTCTCTCGCCTAATTGTGGACGACAACTAACCTGGCATGAGAATAGTACAGCATACAAGCCGGAAAACATAAAAGAAAAGGACTAGTATCCTACAAGTTGTGTCATGGTATGGATAGGCCGTGCTCAGGATCAATGCCCGTGCGTTGCTCGAATGCTTCCAAACAAGGCTATGACAGCTCGTGATGCATTAATGTTGTTCTACTGCCTCATGGTCATGGGTTCTATAGCGCTGTGGGCGATAAATTTGTTTTCTCGGATGGCAAAGTAACATGTCATTAACAATCACCACCCAGGAATGTCTAGCTGACTCAAAATATCCGACCCATCGGATAACCAGCACGTTCTGTAGATCTGAATCGTATTGAAAATGTTCAGGATGTTTTGGGGAACAGTCTTGCTGGTGGACAACACCCTCCAATAAGCAAGGACACCCTCATCTGTGACTGACAGAAGAATGGGAAAAATTACCCCAACAGCTGCCGGATAATGTTGTGTAAAGCATCATAAGACATGTGAAAGCTTGCCTTGCTCTAAATGGTAGCCATATCCCATATTGACATCTTACGCCGGAACGCTGGGGGCGGTAATTACATTTATTCACTTTTAGGTATTCAGCCCAAAATGACCGTTTAGTCCTTTGAACCCTTTTCAACGCCTTCTGTATTTCAGAGCGCAATAAATTATCGTCATTGCAATGTTCTTGAGTTCTGGCATTAGTTTATTTTACTTGCCATCCAATTACATTTACTTTTTTACGCGCTACATAGCCCATTGGAAAAGAAAAAGAAAACAGGAACCAATGTATTTCTCAAAAAAAATTAATCAAAAGTTAGTCGGAAAATTTTTTGTCCATTTTTCTAAAAAGTCAGCATTTTTGAAGTCGAGTAAGGGCCTTCGTGTGTGCCAACTTTGGTGACCTCATACCGATTGTTTGGGTTGACTTTCGTTACTCTGTAGGGACCAAGAAATTTAGGTCGTAACTTCATACCTGTACCAAACTGAGTTCTCTGTATGGCAACGAAGTCGCCTATTTGATACTGAGTAGCAATTTTTCGTTTTTTATTAAAATTCTTCGTATTTTCCTCTTGAATTTTAAGTATGTTTGTTTTTGCTGTGTTACGAAGCAATTCTCTATCATCATGAAATTTTTGTTCATTTTCTTCTTCAAGTAAACTAAGTATTTCTAGATCTTCGTTCGAACGCATTTTTACACCTGTCAAGAGTTCGAATGGTGAAAATTTTGTGCTTCTGTGTTTTGTGGAATTCAGGATTTTCTGCAGTGCTGGGACAAATGTGTACCATTTTGTGGGATTATTTATCGAAAGTTTTGCAAGAACGGGGATCAATGTACCGTGGACTCGTTCGACTTGTCCGTTTCCCCGCGGTATTCCAGTTGTGATTTTTACATGCTGAATATTTTGTTTTATACAATAATCGCTGAATTCTCTTGACGTAAAAGCTGGGCCTTTATCGGTAACTATACGAGAAGGATTTCCAAAAATACTCTCCTGAAATTCTAATTTTGAAATAACGTCATTTGTTGTAGTTGATTTTGTCGGGTATATCCATGTAAATTTTGTAAATGCATCGATAATAGTCAAAATGTGTTGATAGTTCTTATTTGTAGACATTAAAGGTCCTAAGAAATCGACGTGATAAGTGCTTAAAGGGCGATCATCTTTTGGAATTGGATTCAAAAATCCATCTTGCTTTCCACGTTTTTTATTTACCAAAATACAATGCACACAATTAGAAATAACAGTTTCGACAGCTTGTTTAAGGTTAGGGATAAAATAATTTTGTTGTATAACATCAACAGTTTTGGCTACTGCAAAATGACCATTTTCATGTACATGTTTGATAATCTCTGTTTGCATACCTTTGGGTACAACGAGCAATTCGCGATCATTTATCAATTTGTACAAAACACAATTTTTAACTACATAGTCATTTACTTTATTTACCTTGACTAGGGCAATTACTGTTTTTAAATTTTCATCATTTTGTTGAGCTGCAGCGATTTGATCTGTCAAGCAATTTTGAGTTATCATCATTACAGGATATCTACTCAAGGCATCTACATGGTTCATTTTTGTTGCGGGGCGATGAATTATATCGTAATTAAATTCTTCAAGCAACATGGCATATCGGGCAATTTTAGGTGATATATCTTTCTTAGATAATGTTTTCTTGAACGCGTCACAATCAGTAACAATCATAAATTTAGTATTCAAATAATGTCGAAATTTTTTAATTGCTTCAATGACTGCTAACATTTCAAGTTCATAGCTTGAATAATTTTCCTGCTGAGGGGTCGTTTTTCTACTAAAGTAGTAAATTGGGTTATAGTTGTTATTCGAAGACTCTTGTAGGAGTATAGCACCAAATCCGTGTTTACTTGCATCAGTGTGTAACTGAAGTTTTGCGCCAGGACGAAAAATGTCGAGAACAGGATAAGAAGTTAACTTTTCCTTCAAAACAGAAAATGCCTGATGTTGTTCTGGTCCAAAAACAAATGGAGCTGATTTCCGAAGCAAATCACTGACTGGTTTAGCAATTAATGCATAATGCTGGATAAATTTTCGGAAGTAACCAGTAAGTCCTAAAAATTTTTGAATGTCTTTCACATTCTTCGGCAGGGGAAAATTTTGAACTGCAGAGGTTTCGCAAGAAGAGGGCATTATTTTTCCATTTTTAATCACATGACCCAAAAATTCTATTTCTCGCTTGAGAAATTGGCATTTCTTAATATTTAGGTCGAGTCCATACTCAGAGGCAATTTGAAGGACTTTTCTCAGCTTGTTAATACCATCCACTTCATCAACGGAAGGAATAAGAATATCATCCATGTAAATAATGACGGTCTGATCAATTAAAAGTTCACGAAAAATGCAATTAATATATTTCTGGAATAATAAGGGGCTTCCACTTAATCCGAAGGGACATTTCTGGAATTCATACTGGGCATTATGAGTGACAAATGATGTATACTTCTTACTGTTTTCTTCAATATCAATATGAAAAAATGCATTTTTCAAATCTAATGTAGTAAATATCTTTGCTGAACTTAAAGAGTCTAAAATTTCATCAATTAAAGGTAAAGGATAGTGATCTTTAATTGTTTTACGGTTTAGTTTGTGGTAATCAACACATAAGCGATATGAATTATCTTTTTTCTTACAAAGTACGATCGGTGAAACAAAGGAACTACAACTAGGTCTAATAATATCTTTTTCAAGCCAATCAGCAATCTGAGAATCTACGATTTCTTTTTGCACAGGGGATAACCGACGGGGTTTGCTTACAACAGGAATCTCATCTTCTAAATTAATTGACATCTTTAAATTGGTCGTTTTAATTTTATCAGGCTTATAACTCTTAATTAAATGACTAACTTCTTCACGTATTTGAGGGGTTTGAATATGTGCAAGGTCTAATTCAGGTTCATTGGGCACAATATTAGCGACATTCAACAAAAAATTTTCATGTTTTCTCAAGTTACAACCATTTTTATCAACACATAAAATACCTTGATTAATAACATCAGTACCAATAATTGCATCCACATTTAAAATATCATCATCAACTACATAAATCAATGTCGAGAACATACAGTCATCAATTTCAATATCAGAAAAGAAAGTGCCAATGGGGCAATAGGTTTTGTTTCCCAAGCCGGAAAATGTTGCACTTGTAGGTTTTAAACTTATATTTCGGAAATTTTTAAAAATTTTTTTGAAAGCGCGGTTAGCTGTGATCCAGTATCAATTAGAGTAGTTATAACTGAATTATTTATTTTAGCTGACTTCAACATGTTGGAGTTAATTTGGAAAGAATTACAAGTTTTATGAGCATAGTCGGTCGTTTCCGTGGGTGAAAATGGAGTCGGATCGGCCTTGCATTTCGAAGAATTCGAAAAAGATCTCTTATCAGTTGTTTTCTTTTCACAATCTTTACTAACATGGCCAAAGCCTAAACAAAAAAAACAACGTTTTCCTTTGTTTTTTGTTGGACAGTCATACTGCAGGTGGGAATCATTTCCACAAAGAAAACAAAATTTGTTCATCTTTCTTTCGTTATGTTCGTTATATCTGGCTCCTAGTGAATTTTTTTTCCGATCGAGTTGAAACTGGAAAAGGTTTAAACGCTGTATTTTTTCTCGAATGTGCATCAGCAGACATTTCAGAATATATCTTCAGCTTATTTCGAAAGTCATGAATATTCAAGCAATTATACAAAACACTTTTATTAAATGGCGTATCATCTATTCCGTTTATTATATAATGCATTAATGATGAATCATCAATATTAGCCGTCGAACCAATCTGACGCATCTTAAAAAAATATTCTTCGACACTTTCATTATAACGCATTTTTCTGTTCGAAAGCAATTTGTGTACCTCAGCCGGACAACGACTGTCGGAGAATTCCGCAAGCAATAAGTTTTTTAATGTCTGCCAAGACGTTGGCAAAATTTCGCTATCAATGAAAAGTTTTGCTTTTCCTACTAGTAATCGTTTAGAAAATAACAAAGCTTGCAAATCACTGAGATGTAGAAGTAGGATCGCTTCTTCAACGGAATCTATCCAAATGTTGACGTCAGACATTGCGTCGCCATTGAAACGTTTAACTAGAGTTTCGAAATCAGAAAATGTAACGTACGGTAATGCGGTGTTTGGATTATCAACATTTGTTATTATTTGTTTCCTTTTCGTTAGGATATTCGGTTTCAGTTTGCACTGTAGCAGTTGCAGCGCCTTTAGGTTTTTGATCTCTCTTTTTGGACTTCATTTTTTCCACACCACGTCTGTATGTTTTCGAAATAAGGAATTGAAAATTGTGAAAAGAATCACTCACCGCTTAAAGTTGAAGGAACAGCTACACGTTGAAACTTTCAAAGGGGCGAGGTTTCGGAATCAAAGGCCGTGCCCCCATTTGTAAGGATCTCGGCTGGTCTAGGGGTATTCTTCACACAACAGAGCATAATGACGACATCGTACACTAATAAACATTTAATAATTGACAGCACAAGACAGGACCATAGAACAAGAAACATTAAAACATCGAGAACAACACGTCTTCCACCACACTTCCCATCATTTCTTCTTCTTCAATCCGCCAAAACTGGTCGCGTCGCGCACAATCTCACTCCGCGCGTAGGAATAATAAAAACATAGTTCACAAGAGTTCGAGTTCTTAATAAAGTGTCTTATAAAATAACACATCACCACATATATATATAATTTTTGGGGCTCATGGGGGAGGTTCTAACTCCCCTATCCCTCCCCATGGCTACGCCACTGGATATAACTGACGACTGACATGGTATTTCATTGCAGTCAACCCAATTTTATGCACTCCTTCCCTTCTTTTTTGGGGGGGGGGGGAGAGTTCTCCCCTTTGCGTGTAGTGAAGAAATTCTTTAAAAATGCGTACTATGAAGATAAAGTGACTGAAAAATGAAGAAAAACCAAAGTATGAAAAACTGGATTATGCATCATCGCAGTTCGAAAAAAAGCCGTATTCGGTCATTAACCATGCTATGGATGTTACATCACGCAAGTTTTCTTTCATCAATTGTACTTCGATTACAAGAGGTGGTATGTTAATTTATTATATAAGCTGCTTTTTTGTAAACATTTTCGTGAACGTAAGTTCATTTTTTACCTCTTTGCAAAATCTATTTCATAGTTGATCGTGAAATTATGACTTCTTTTCTTTCTTAAATTTTTTCTATGTTCTCTATCTACCACATAAATATATTTTCCATTTCGTGGAAACATTTTATTGCTCCTCAAGAAGCCATGAAAATGCGCCTTTATATAGCTACTATCATCAGAACTATTTTTTTTTTTTTTTTTTGTGTTGGTAGTCTGGTTATCTTTTCTTACTTTACTTCAATCGTAAAGTTAATTAAAAGAGCTTATGATAACCTGAAAGCAAAACAATTACTTACCTTTCAACTGCCGTTATAATCTTTCATAACTACGAGTATTCATAAAATATATGAATCTGACTCCCCATATATTTGTACCATAAAATATATTAATGTATAACGCTTTTTTATGCCATAAAAACTTCTATACGGAACGAATGCATTATAGTGTAATAACGCAACTTAACAGCTTTCACCTATACATCAACAGCTACGCTGTGTGAAAGCCTTACCTTGTCCACGATTTCGGAATCATTCAGCTTTTCAGTAGATTGTAACGTCATACATGTAAAAGCTGCTGTTCAAATTATCTGGCCGATACAGCTCATTAAGTATCCAAACGCCGAGATAATTTCGAGATGAATGAGTGATTTATTATTCAAACAATAGCTTCCAATACATTTGTTCTGAATTCATTTTCTGGAATCTCATTTACCTGTGCTACAAAAAGTAAAAGAAAATGTTCGAACCTGATTTAAAAATTACGATTTCCTCCATTTTCGAAATTTACTACTCAATGAACAAATTTTATTTTGGGTACAAGATCACTCGGCGTATTAAATAGTTGCTTTTTTGACTTTTTGACTAGATCTCGATGCTTATTATTGCTCCAATTAAAACATCATTACGTTATTTATTGAACCTTGGGTACAAATATTTTCTAAGTCGGAAGTGTAGTGTATTTTAGATTGAGTTCTAATAATCTACAGATTTGGACAGCTATTTCTTTTAGTTAACAGCATGAAAAATATATCTGCTCTTTTACTTTATCGTCCTCACATCATTTTTCATAATCGTGGCCTTCTTTTTGTTCGAGGTTAGCGCAGTTCAAAAAGTTAAGAGAATATAGCTTATAGTTCTACTAGAACTTGAAAATATTTGGTTACTATCCAATTCGTCACCAATACTTTTAAGGGCATAAAAGTCCATTTGATACAATGTTTAAAATATAACACCTAAGATGGTTGAGATTTCAGTGACGTTCAATTTATGTACAATATAAACTGTGGAAGGAATTACTAAACTGTTTACCACAACAAGTGCATTTTCGAGTGAAAACTACATTTTATCCCGTCAGCGACACATCCAGCCACCAATAAGAAACGAGCGAACATGCACTAAATATTTGCGAGCGAGCTTACAATCAGTACGGTGTAACCGTTGAGCCAATGAGACATATTCCAAACAGTGGCGTAGCCAAGGGGGGGGGGGGCGGTCCGCCCCGGGCGGCACTTTTCTAGGGGCGGCAAATTGACCCTTTTGATGTGGAAAAAAATGTATTTTTCAAATAAGGAAATTGTGGTTTCAATCTGTTTCTGCAGGCAAAAAGTAAACCTCTTCTTGAAGAACTCAAAAGGGCAAAATAACTTTTCTGGGGCATAATGGACAGGTTAATTATTCCTGAAGTTTTCAACTATTCCAAGAAAGTGACACCACAAACGAAGAAAAGTGCGGCTCAAGTCATTTCAAACCAAAATTTCCCAGAAAAATATGCGTGTTTCAACACTCAAATTTATGATTGAAAGCTTGATAATAATAAAAAATTCTCTACCTAACTTCAGCCGCACTTTTCTTTGTTTGTGGTGTCATTTTATTGGAATAATTGAAAACTGAAGCAATACTTAAATATTCCATTCTGACCCAGAAAAGATATTTTGTCCTTCTGAGTGCATTATGAAATGTGTATAGTAGTTTTTAAAAAAATTGTTATTTGGACTGTAGGGGTTACTTCAGAAAGAAGAAAACAATGAACTTTTCCATTTTTTTTATAAGAAAAATCTAATGCAGGGTTTTGAGGGAGTTTCTTGAAAGTCTGCTCGTGAAACAAAAACTTTCCCCCTTTTTTAACTTCGGAAAATGGTAACAAGAGTAACAAAAAGAGGAGGAGGTATAAAATATTACACGAAACATTTTATTGCTCATCACACAATATATGTGTCAGAGTTTGCTTTGATTTCCCACTCTAAAAGAGTTCTCTTCTTCAAATGAAGTATAAGTGATTCCCGTTTTCTCACTTTTGAAGATTGATATTCTATCCGACAATTTTGGATCACATGTTAGTCTATTCCTTATGAAAGGTAAGCGAATTTCATTTTTCAACATTTGGTTTAGACCCTCAACTTATCCAAACATAGTATATAATGCGTTTTAAAATATTCAGTTTTAAATAATTTTGGTTGGGAACCTCTCCCACTCCCACTCTGTAGTCTAATAGTGCGAAAATATTTTTAGGCGGGTGAGAGCGCTTTAATATCTCATCCCTTTTTCTGACATCACAAAGATAGTTCAAAAATACGTTTTTAGACCTCGATTTAAAAAAAATTCTGGGCAGAGCCCCTAACCCTGCCGTTTCCTCTAACGTAGCAAACACAGCCAAAAAATAAAAAATTATGCCTTTAACTCTGAAAACTTTCCTGGAGAAAACTCTCGCCCTCTCTTATAAAGTCTCAACATCTAGCTTAAAATTACGTTCTTAAAGCTTCGATACTTCAATATAAATTTGTGAAAATAGCTTTTGAAACCTGACTGTCCTTGATCTTCTAACAAGATCAAATATGGCCTAGAATACTTTTTAAGACTTTAATTTTTGGAATTTTTCTAACAGAGATATCTTAATCGCCCTCTCACCTAACGTCTCCAAAGATTAGAACTGCGTTTGGAAAACTTTTAAAAAAATTTCGGGGGAAGAACTCTTCACCCCTTTTCCTAACGCCCGCAAAGATATCCCAAACTTTTCTTTCTTAAAAATTTGCATGAGTAGGAGAGCTCGCTAACCCTTCCTTCTGACAAATAGTCTAAAATGAACCTCAGCTTTAAGAATGATTTTTAGAGGGAACCTCCCTCTGTCCCCCTCTTCGTTCTAACATTATGAAACAAAGACCAAACTCTGACGTCAACTACGGAAATTTTTCAGGAGAAAAACGCCTGGCTTCACAACATTTTTTATGCCATTAGAGAACCCCTCAACGTCACCAAAGACAGCCTAGAATTGCGTTTTTGAGACTTCGGTGCCGAAAAATTTCCAAAGAAAGAACCCGAACCTTCCCCTTTCAACCAAACCACCAAAGATTCCCTTAAAATTGATTTCAATTTTAAAAACATTTCAGTAAGAAACCTCAGCGCCCCTCTCTCTCCTAACGCCTACAACTGCGTCAAAATAAGCATGAAATTGCGTTGCAAAAGATGGCCTAAAATTGCATATTTCAGAGCTTAAAATTTTCGCGTTGAGTATCCGACCATTCCCGATTTCCAAGAGTTTTCTTAAGTAGCCTAAGCTACATTTTAAAATTTCGTAAAATTTCCTTTCGTTGCCCATCGATCCCCTAACGTCAACATAAAATCACTAAAAGAGACTAATTTTGAAAAAAATCGGGAGCAAGTCCAACAACCCCTTTCTAACAACCTTACTAAATTTAGAAATTTTCTCCACATGTGGGCCCTCATCCCCCCCCCCTTTTTTTCTTTTGAAAGTATATAGAAAGTAATTAAGTCTTATTTTTCCTTCCATTAAATTTCTAGTTTTGATTTAAAACCTTTGACAGTTTTATGTTTTTGCTATTTCACAACGAAAGGGCGGCAAATTGAGGTACGTCACTGATTCCAAAGACTAAGCAGTTAAAGATAATGCATGATAAACTACAGCAGATATATTTCGTTAAAATGTGGAAGCATCTATGAAAGGAATTACACTTTACTCAGCTTTCATATGCCATTGCAAAACTTCTTTCACAATATAAATAGCATGAATATGTGTCGAATATGTAAAAGAATTTTCTTCGAGGAATATGTAAAAATGTAATGGCTTGAATTTTATTGATATGGTTCAACTAAACAAATATTTCGTGATATTTTTTCACGTTTAAAAATAATTCTGTTTTAGGTACTTCATATCGAATTGGGTAAAGCTGTAAAAATCAAGATTAGTGGTTGCCACACGCTGTCTCGAAAAATAGTATCATCTAGAAATATTAATACCATTCGTCATCCGGTCGTCGCTCTATCCGACCTCTCTTGTGCTATCAAAAATTTTGATTCCTTAGAAAACCATTCTCTTAAAAATGAAATAATATCCTGCTGCTTGCTTATTCAATCAGCGTTAATGCCACTAATAAGTTACAGAAACCTTTATTTAAATTGATCATTTTTATGTTTCAAAGCAACTTTTAAAGATAAATTTTAGTTAATTTTATTTTGATTTGCAAAAACAGTGGTGAAAAGAAAAAAAAAAACTGGCGACTCATAAATTTGCTTTTGCTCGCCACTGGCGACCAGGGAAAAAATTCTCAATTTTGATCTTTTTTTTCTTTTAACTGAAAATAATTAAAAAAAGAGAGATTTGAAGAATAAAAGCGTTTTCCTTTTTTCTTTTCCTAACCTTATATCACAATACAATAGAGAACAAAAATAACACTCAAACAATTGCGTGAAAGAATAATCAACCACAACTCAACCCTCCAGAGAACTTCATTGCATTCATCTGGATACGTTACGAAGAAAATTTGCTGTGAAACCTTGGCAACGAGTTTTATTACATATACTACCAATATCACTTTTCTGTACATAATCTTCTTTTTCCTTTTTTGAAATATTTCCTGAAGAATATTCACTTCCATCATGAACTTTTCTTACGTTCGTTTAACTATTTTTGAAACATTATTTCTCCAACGCGTAAAATATTACGTTTTGTTGCTGATTATAACCAGAAAATGGTTTTTGGATTTTTTTTTTTTTTTTGGAGTAAGTAAAATTATATATTTCCGAAACAGAAAAAAAATAGGTACTTTTTGTAATTAGTTGTATTTCAAAAGACCGACCACCTTTAGCAATTGAGTCTAGAAAAATTTGATGTTTATAGTTTGTTACTTATATTATTATATTACACTCTTAATATTCTGATTTTCTCTGATATTAAAGGAAAATTTAATTGATTTCTGTACAGTAATGTGACAGCAAGATATTTTCAGACAGTCATTACCCATATGTCACTATTTAATTCAAACAGTCATAAGAGCAAAAAAAGGAAATGAAAATAATTATTATACTTGCTAAATAACACAAAGATATCTTACTCCTTGTTAAAAGCCCATTATTTGAAAAATGTGTCGCTTCATGTAAGCAGAATTTCTTTAAACCCGCAGTAAAACCTTCTTATAGTGTTGCTATATATTTAAAATATGTTCAAATTATTGATATTTATCTTTTTTTTTTTCTTTTTTTTTATCAAATCATTAAAACGGGCTATACTTTAAAGATATTTTTAATTTTTCCACATTGTTGAAATAATTTTGTTTTGCTTTAATGGTGTCTAGTAGCTCATTGTGGGCGCTTTGTGCTTCCACGTCACAAACTCGGTGTATGTTCCCGGGTTAGGCATAGTCTACTAAAAATTAAATAAAAAACGAAAACTTCTGGGAAGCTTTTTTCAGTAGCATACTACAAGAACAAAGGAGTTTTATACCTTGATATCCTACACTTAAAAGAGTTAGTTTTAGTTGTTAAGATGTACTATCATCCTGATTTTGTATATTTAAAGAGCCCATATTAATGAGTGTTAATATCAAGTTGTAGAAAAAAATATGATTAGCTTTTTTTAAAGCGCATTCACGTTCACTGTTCGTTATCACCGATTCTTAATTTTTCAGAAAATAAATGCTTTTCGTTTACTCCTCCCTTTTTATTTCATTAAAACGTAGTAAAAATTTTATCAGTAACTAAATTTATTAAACGTGGATGAGTTCACAATATATATAAGAAAGAGCTTGCTTTTAAATATGTTATGTTAGGTTTTTAAAAACTGTTTTAGTGTAAGCTACTTAATTTGTTATTCTAATTTAACGTGAATATGTCACGCTTTCGTAACTTGAATTTATTCAATATATGTTGGCAACATTATATTTTTTTTACAAAGTTAAACTATAAATGATGTGCGGCGTTTCAACGCACACATCATCTATAGTTCAATCACTACAAATAGTTAGCTGTGTATTAGGGTGGTCCTTATTTTTGAAGTTGCAGATATTTTACGCGACGCCCCCACAATTTGTTCCATTGTACAAATAAATGACCCGTGCAAAATTTAAAGTCAATCCATGAACATTAACCCGTGCCCCTAGGACCCCCTTTTTTGAGTTTCGAAGAAAAAATTGCGGATTTTCTCATTTTTTAAGTAAAAATATTCTAACGTTTGATATTTAAAGTAATTTTGAACCTCAATAGGTGCTGCTACTTCCAGATCGACCATTCTCTCACTTTCATTCTGTAAAATTTAACATGTTACAGAGAATAAAATGTACACCTATGGCCTTGGGTCAAGCGTACTGCTCTTCTGCTCTTGTTCCAACCAAGCGGCAGGGGAACGTTTCTTCCCATCAAGATAGACACAAGGGATTCTATAGTCCAATAATGAATGACCTAGGCCATTAATGAACGATCTTTGACAGCAACAAATTGCCTCCTCCAGGCTTTGGGGATGTTGATTTACAAAAATTCCCTGCGTATGTAATAGGTGTGTCAAATTGAGTAGCAAGGTTTCAATGCTATAACTATAAGTAATTGCAATTATATTTTAATTCGCTGTTCTTTAGTTATAAACATACCTAAATGCTTATGCAATTTTTAATTTTTAAAATATAAATTTCGAAAAATCCTCGATTACTGCTAACATAAAAATATACTGTATTTTCCATAGGTAAAATTAAATTTAAAAAAATATATATCTAGATCGGAACAATGTAGAAATCAATACTTTAAATTAATTTTCTTCTATTTCAGTAAATAGTCCTTTATTATCATCAAATTCTTGAGATTCACTAGATTTAAAAACCGAAATTGGTATCTATCCTAACCTGTTGAACTTTTGTTTTCTACAGCTGGTCTACCACAATGCAAAAAAGGTTGACAACTATTGATATCTGCTCGCCTTTCATCACTGTTAGACAAATGCCATATTAGGGATAAAGATGTTCATTTATTTACAGCCTATGTAGATGCAGTAAATTTAAATCCAAATGATCTAGTGATCAATCGTACATTCCTTAAGAGAACAAAAGAATATCTTCGAAAGGTAAAATTAAATTTCATGAATTCAAATTTAGATTTTGTAGTTATTCACTAGGATACAAAGCTACATCCTGAGGTAACTGGAAAAGAACGAACGTGATAGCTTCAGGTCCTAATATTAAACAGCTACTCGGAATTCCTTAGTTATTTCTTCAGTTGTATATGATATCTTAGATGATAGCTCTTTATTGCTAGCTGTTCTAGCTGTAGTGTTTGATACAACGACTTGCAATACCAACCGTATAAATTGTGCATGCAATTTTTTAGAGCAAAAACTTAACGGTGATATATTACATTTGGATTGCCATCATCATGCACTTAAAATCGTACTGCAGAGTGTGTCCTTAAAAAAGTTCTTGCCTTTCTTAGTTCTAGATCAGATATTCAATTTTTTAGGCACTTCAAAATTTTGTGGAAAGATCTCCATCATTCAGAACCTATAACAATTCAATCAAGTACACATACCACTTAAATTCTAAAAGACGAAGTGGATGACATATTATTGTTCGTAAAAAGCGGAATTGAAAAAAATTACAGAGAATTCTCATAACTTGTAATAATATTTCCCGGTGAATTTCCTCCTACAGGGGTATGTTTTCGGCAACCTGGAGCTTATCCCTGAGCCACATGGGTGGCAAAAGGAACTTTTGTTTGAAAATTTTTATATTTAGGAAACAATTTAAATTGACCTTACATGAAAAGAAAGCCCTTCAGTGCTTTTTTACTAAGCTGTTTTACAATTAAATGCTGTATGAATATATGGTTTTTCGCAGCAACCCAATCGAGGCTCCTTTGAATAATATAATATGTCTAAAAAACTAGCAGCGTAAAAAATGACGACAAACATGCAGCAGAAGCAGTGATTAGAAAATTCATAAATCACTTATGGTATTTAGGGGATAAACTACTAGTTTTGTCCATATTGGATGAAGGAATTAACTTTGAAGATAGGAAAAGACAGTCCAAAAAATGCTTGTGATAAGGAAGACGTGGCTGATGACTGTTCAACAAATTTCAGATAACAGTAGATGATTTAGAATACTTTCTTAGTAAAGATCTTCCTCTGTATAGAATCAATTACGAGTCAATAAAATTGTTTGATAAGTTGCAAATACTATAAGATTTTTTCCTATTTGATCCTGATTTACGGCAAAATGTTTAAGCTATTTAAAGGGAAGAGAGATTGTTAAAACACTGAAAATTGTGAATGATACAACTAAGAGAGGAGCACAATTAATCGAAGAATTTCACAACTAATTTACCAAATATGAGTCACAAAGAAATTTGTTTTACAGACCGTCCAAGACTATCGGGGAAAAAAATACACACTATCGAGATACATTGAGCAAAGCGTACGATTTAGGAAAATTTCTAAAGCATTATTACATTCTTATTCAACGTAAACTCTTTCGATGATATAAAGTAATTAAAAAGGTTAATTTTAGTGCTACCTCACTGTAAAAATATTTTGCAAACCTAGGAGAAACGATGTGCTGGGTCTGAAGTAAAAACTCGGAAGATTTGTGAGAAAATTATCAAAAGTGTTAAAGTTCAACGGCCTAGGGGCACGTGTTATTATTGACCGATCGAGTTCAAATTTTGCACACGTTACTTTTTATTATAGTGTCCCAAAACTAGGGGGCGTCACTTGTTGAATTCCGAAAAAGAAATTTTCCCATATAAATAAGGACCACCCTACTGTGTATGCAAAACACTTACTTTAATGTGAGACATTAACTCATTCATTTTCTTTATATGAGTAAAGGTTATTAGTACGCTCAATAATTAACCCAAGAAGTGGATTTAATGCTCCGTTCTCATTTTCAGTGAAAATTTAACTATTTTATTAGAATAAAGTAGTTTTTCTGATTTTCAGTTATTTACCTATCAAGTCTTTAATAAATTATATTTTATATTTAAACCTTCGTTTATAAGGTTTTTATCACGACATTGTATGTTTTTAGACGGAGAAATGATTCTGTATAGAATAGGGTTTCCAATTCCGAAATCCAGATCCCAAATCCCGCGGGATCCCGCAGGATATTTCATCGGGATTGATCCCGCGAGATTTTTCTCTCAATCCCGCGGGATTCCCAATTCCGCAACTTTTTTTCCATTTAAACATTTTCCAGCTTTTGCCGCTCATAAAACGACTATTTTCACAAGCATCATATCAAGTTTGAATCTTCTTCCTCGTATATCTGCAAGAAGAGCAAGAAAAACTATGTCTTTTATGACCAAAGATGGCTTTACCATTTAAACACAATAAAAATAGAAAATATTTTTCAGTGAATAAATTGATAGTCTCATTCGAGGTTTCAGTTTTCATACGTTCAGCAATTGAGAAAATGCGCAAAACTTACAAGCATTTTCGAAAATCATCACTAAAATAATCCAGTAAATTACGCTTTAGAAAAAAATCGAGAAAGTGTTTCACATATTACAAAACCAGCTGGAGTAGCCTAAATGCAATGTTGGAGCACTTCTGTAAGCTTTAGTAGTGCACTCAAAGCTTTTAAGCTACAAAAAGTGAACTCCAAAGAAGAAAGCAATGAAAAATATGATATTTATATATTCGGCACGACTTCAAAAAGGGCGACAGTAAGTAATAAGAAACACAGTTTGACTCGTATAGCAGTGCAGTGAAGTTAATCTGTCATGTTTTTGAACATGAGCTGCTTTCATGTCTTAAGTTTTTTCATGTCTTTAAAGTGAGAGGTAAAATTAGAAGTTAAACCACACGCACTTTTACTGAGACTACGACTTGCTGAAATGGTGAAATCGAGCAGTTTTCACCCCTTGCTGTAGTGAATCAAATTAACTTTTAAAATGACCATTGTTGATGAAGCAACAAGGGAAATTTTCAATGCAAGTTAAATTGGATACAGCAAAACACACTTCCAAGAGGCATCGTTTTTTCCGGAACTTGCAGTTCTTGAGCCAGCATTAGTAAAAAAAATCTATTTCAGAAGGTGATAAACTTAATACGGATCTTTTTCTAACTGTCCACAATTATTTAATTTTAGTAAAATCAATTGCAATGGAGCCACACAGTGACGGATGAAAGAGGAGGTTTATGAGGGTCATGACTCCCCCTAAACCGTCGACAATATTATCCATCCACATTGTGCTCAAGTACTTGATGAAATAAAATGTATACGATTTCAGTCATCTTTTCAACTCATGAGATGTTTAAAAAAAAATACTTAAAAGATTGTATCTTTACATTGCTTTTGAAATTAGCAACGATTTTGCTCTACTAAGTGCCTTATTCCTGGCCGATGTGGTGCTTTACATTGACCCCCCCCCCCCCCAGCAGTTTCAGAAAATTTTAGTACCAAAACCCGTAAGTTCGTTCACGGGAGGGGGCATTCTTCAGCATGACCCCCCCCCCCCCCTAAATGGTAGTCTGTATCCGCCCTTGGAGTCACAGCACGTGTTTCCATCAGGCGCTTTATTTTTAGAGCAAAAATCCTTTACCATCCCATACGAGCGGCACACTTTTTCTTACCAAACGATAATTGCTATTTTGGATCTGACTTTGTAGTGCTTTACAATTGCTGTACGGAATTTAAGAACACTATTAATTCAAGTAATAAAAACAGTCCTTCCAAAAAGGCATAACTTTTTCTATTTGACATAATAATTTTTAGAAGAATCAAGTCAATCCCGCGGCCTTCCAAGCGGCGGCCATGTTTTTCTAGAACTTCTGATTTGTGTCACCACCGAAATACCATGTGGACCCATAAAGAGTCAGTCTTTTCTCAAACGAATTTTACCCCCCTCGTAATCCGCAGTGGGTGGGGAGTCCCTTCTGCTTCATTAGGGACGCGTGACACTGAGCGACAGCACATCTGCTCATCAAACTAGTACAAAAGAGAATCTGTGGAATGTAGTTTCCTGCCTAGTTGCAACTTACAACCTATTAGTTCAACAAAAAAGGGGAAAAAATATGAATCTTATTTGAAAGCATAAGGATAGTTCGTTTTTTCTTCTAAATTAGAATGTATATCTCCTAAATAATGAGATACGGGAACGCATATTTTTATGCAACATTTTATTGAGCTGATCGTACATATATTTATGTATTGAGAACAAGTATGACTTTAATTTCTGTCCATTAGGTTTATTTATACGATATAAGTGACTTTTTTTTAACTTTAATATCTTTAATTAGACTTAAATTGGCTTAAATGAAAAACATTTGATGACTAACTTCTCTAAAATACCTCAAACACTTGATAAAAGAATAATATTCAATAGTTATTTTTAATAAATCAAGTTTTTTTTTGTTCCACCCAGGAAAGCTTCCAATGTTTGACTGTTTTGAGTAATCTTTTGTCTAATAGTCTCTTTGAAAAGATCAGAAACGTCTTTTTATACTCCCTGTCTGTCCTGGATGATGCTCTTATCCTAATATCGGTACTCTTTTAACTTTATTCCATACACTTCACTAGTATCTTCAAAATAATCAGAAAAATGTGTTGAAGAACGCTTTTGTGTGTGTTCCAAAGCTTTTGGATAACAAACCATATGGGCTAAGAAGAACATAGGTCAAACGCAAAATTACTGTTGATTTTTTTTTCTTTTTTCAATGACCTCACTTATATAGATATTTTTTATTTTTGGATCCGTTTTTTTTTTGAGTACATTTTGAAGTTTTGAGTCTTCCATTCGTTTAGGGTATGTTCTTTTTCTTTAAATCCAAGCTATTTTTTTATTACATGTAATTAATTTATTTCAATTTCAGAAAGTTAAATTATTGCTTCATTTTTTTAAGGTTTTTTTTTTTTTTTTTGTCATTTTTCATCTAAGTCGAACATTTTAAAATTGTTATTGAAATATTATTTCAAAATCTTTTATCGTTCATATTCAAATATAATTATGAATACTTAAGTAATAAATAATGCTAAGATTAAAATTATTGCTTAATAAGTATTTTCATTTTATTTTAAAGCCATTTTTCGTATGTATATTTCTTTAAGTGTATTTTTTGCAATGCTCACTTTTATGAATATTTTTGATAATCAAAACCAGAGATCGAATAATGCGTATGAACATTTTAGTACTTTATAATCAAACATCGGTTTAATGACAGATAAGGGATTATTGTTTGATTTTGTTTTCAAAGGTATGGTTTCTTCCAAGCATGCCTTCTTTCTACATATAGGATTTCTTCATTCAATACTTTAGTTAGACCATTTCAAATTTAAATGAATGCTTCTGCTGCAATGAAATGGATGCTTGGCAAAAGGTGTTCGCTCTCAAAAAATCTAAGTGACAGAGCAGGTCCTTGTGATTCTTTTAAATGCACCAGAATAAAGGAAAGAAACTGACAGGAAACGGGGCATTGTGATCAGTTCAACAGAAAATGCGCATGTGGTTTAGGCTTACAACTTGAGTGCTGATAAATTACTATTGATGGATTAGGTAGTATGCATCTACTTTTGTCATGCATTGTAGAAACATTCACTGATAACAAACTATGCATTTATTAGAGGAGGCAAGATTCCATTTCATTCACTGATTATCACGGTTAACTAAGTTTTTTTTTCTCCCTTTTTTTCTGAGATACGTTTCGATATTTTTTCAAAAAAAAAAGTCTTTTTCAAGACTAAGGTCTTCTTAATTGCACTTTATTAGTGGAATACACTGCTCATAATATTCCACTCTGCTGATTTGAGCAAACAACTCTGCTGCATTCCTTTTGAAGAAATGGATTCGGACGAACGTTCAGATAATGAATATTCAGATTCATCGTCTTCTGGATCGCTCTCTGATAGTGAAACGGTGGAAGATACATCACTAAATGACGTAAGAGACAGGATCAGATTAGACAGCCAAGATTTGGCTCCCCCTCCACCACGCTTCCCATTCACTGAAAATCCGGGGACTAAAATATTGCTGCATCATTCTTCACCCGGTTGAAATTCTTTGCGAATTTTTGGATGGCGGACATTATCAACTATGTATCAACCGAAAC